>NC_070645.1:14590674-14813174 GCF_947347685.1 Pleuronectes platessa
TGTTTTTTTTTTCTGTTCCATGTTGGTAATGCTCTCTAATGCTGATGGTTGACTCTTCGCAGGCAGTCTCACAATTCTCAGGTGGGGCTTCCTGAAGCACTAGCTGAATTAAGTGGATATGGCTGCAAGATTTTTCAAGTGCGTCACGGCGCACGGGCCGCTGGTGTACCGTGACATTACTTGGTTGTTAAGTGTTCTTTAGCGGATTACAGCGTGTTTCTGACCAAGCAGAATGGGGCTATCAAAACCAGTTGGCCCCAACAGTGGGCCGAGAGGAGGCACAATCTGTTTCTGTTAATTTGGTTCAAGCTGGCACCGCTGGGAGACCGGCAGACAGAGAAATGTCCAAGTGGGCATCTGGGATGGTTTTAAAAACAATAGATGGGAAGCCAAGCGTTTCGGAAGCAGGGAATGGAAGCGGTGGGATTGTGTTTGTTCCACAGTGAGAATGAAGGAAACTGTTCCACACTAAGTCTCAAGGCCTATTACTGTACATCTGTAAGGCACAGTATTTAGAAAGAACTTTTTTCCAACCCAATAATGAAAACAATTAGGATCCTTACATAAAGTAGATGCATTTTTATTATAGAATTCTCTTTTCAAATTTGGGAAAAAGGGAGCGCTGGTATTTAGCAGCTTTCAAGACATTTCACCTACATTCTCCAGAGGGGCTGAACGTGAGAGTCAGTTGTTGGTAATTTTCTGATACTTTCCAAACCCCTGGTAATGTCCGGAGTTGTGGAGAGTGAGTCCATGAGAGAATGTAGCGGGAAAATTTCAGATCGAGCGAGCAAACGTGTTGATGAGGTTTCTAACATGTGACAGACACAAAACTGAAAAATAAAAAACACAATACAAATATCTGAAGATTTAAGATTTGAGAACTTTTGGCGATAAAGGACGTTGTTGCTGATTTTGCTTTAAAGAAGAACCCATAGTTTCAGCAGCAGGATTATGTCACGTCCTCTGCCTCCTCCGTGCTCTACTTAGACGCCCTCGCCTGAATGTTCCGGACATTTTCCTTTTGTAGTGAACACATCTGACTCCTGCTGTGCTCTTATGTGAAAGGCAAAGTCTGGAAAATGTGTTGATGCCATTTTCTTGAGTTCATTTCTAAAAACCGCTATAGACTTGTCGGATGTAGGTGGAAGAAAACAACTGCCTCAGTGCATGTGTAATAAAAATGGCGGATTTTTTTCTCCTAATCTCCTGTTGAATCATCGTTTTTCTTTGCATTTGTTGAAGCGGATTATCATTGAAAGAGCTCTGACACGAGTCAGGCAGTAAGCTTTGGCTGTGAGTGTTACTCCTTTTTGTTTGTCCACTGGTTCATGAATAAAACCCGTCAACCAACATCCAGCCAGTCATTTCCTGACACAAAAAAAATCTCGTTCCATGTTCGACACAAAAGTCAGGGTGAGAGCAGAGAGGAGAATAAAGGGAGAGAAAGGGGCTGGCTTTAGAAAAACGCTCGGCATCTGTGGCGAGCGAGCTAGACTGTAACTTAGATATGTAGTTAGGAGAGAGAGAGAAAAAGAGAGAGAGAGAGACAGGGAGAGAGAGAGAGAGCTATGGATTTTAATCCGTCAGCCGATAAAGGTCAGTGCTCGAAAGGGCTTTATTCCTCAGCCCCACATCAAAGTGTAAATCCGCTGATTGCAGGCCCTGAATGGGGAGACAACAAGGCTCCATTTGTGGTCCGTTTCTATGGCTCAGTGTGTGTAAGACCCCGCGTGCGTGGACCCATAATACAGGGGGTTTCTATCAGGGGCCCCCTAGATCAATGGGCAGCGTGACCTTTGCATTGTGCTGCCGGCTTGGCCCGTGATGTCATGCCATCTATCCCGTGCTCCACTTAAAGTGGTTGAAAGAAAAGCGAGGCAAAGTCCCACACCTTCCTCCCACTGAGCCACAGAAAAGACAGCATGAAAGGCATCATCTGCAAATGTATCCACCTGAAAACAGGATTTATTCCCCTCCACACACACACACACACACACACACACACACACACACACACACACACACACACACACACACACACACACACCTCCACAGATTAGGGGGCTCTGGACAGTGTGGAGGTGTTTGCAATGAGATACCTGCTGGTTAAATGCGGCACGTTACAAGGGCAGTTGTAGGTTACCCCCCGAATCACCTTTTGGAACGCCAGTCGCCGACGTTAACCAAAGTCTCGTTGGCCGACTCAGATGAGCCCTATCACTTCTGCGGCGTTGTTCTGCATTGATCTATGGCCATTGAAATGAAACACGGTGCGGGCGGAGACCCCGGGCCCAGAGAAAAGAGAAGCCCTCTCATTGTTCCCCGAGTGAAAGGTCCTCTTTATGGCGAGGAGAGACGATGGCAGCTGGTAGGTTCTTCCCTCTATAGAAGATAGAGCACTTTCCCCGAGTTGTGGAGTGCATTTGAATGGAAATCTAAAGAGGTAGGCGTGAACCGTTTGTTTTGCTATGTTTGTGTTTGCTGTCAACATGTCTGTCCGTGTTGTGGGGCGGCCCCTTTCTACTGCACAAAATGGCCAACCCCCCCCCCCCCCCCTCCACCTCCACCCACATGACCCCACCAACTCTGCATCTCTCCCCCGAACCCCAGACATAATCGCAGGGGAGGAAGAGTTGCCCCAAAAGAGAGAAAGAGAGAGTGAGAGAAAGTGCCGGAGCCATCTTTGCGGGCAGCTTTGTCATGGCGACAGATGTTGTAATTGCCAACTGATGGATCACTTGTCAAGGGCGTCATTAGGACTTTGGTGGCCGCGCCCCTTGGAAGAGGAGAAGGGGTTAAAAAGATTGACTGGGAGCTGGCTCGGGCGGGAATGGATGAGAGACCGGGTCACATATATCAACCTTTGGACCGCAGCCATGGAGATTAAGAATGTGATTGGCCACGCGTTGGAAGGGGGACACCCTGGAGGACAAAAGAGTCTCCTGCCTTCCTGTGATGGCACCGAAAAGTTGTAAAGGAAAGAACTTTTTTTGTGTTGTTTTATAAATCACTATAGTGCACACTGGCATCATGGTGCAAGCAACAGATAGATACATTTATTGTTAATATTCTGACAGCAATTTAAAGATTGGTATGAGTTGAATTAAAAAATTTGAAAATATAAAAAAATTACTCCAAAACTAGGGAAGCTTTTTTAACTCTGACTGCATGTTGTCCTGTATAGCGGGGCCCTCTCAGAGGAGGGGGCCCCACTGAGGCTTCTGAGGGGCCCGGTCCGGAGAGGCTCTATTCTCTGGTGGCACATTCAGGGTCATTTAAGCAAGTGTCCCCGCGTTCAGTGCCTCAGTGTCACTCCACACCAAAGTAAATTGTCAGTTTGTTTATACTTGCCATTTGATTGTGTAAGGCACCCTCCAATGCACACACACACACACACATACACACACACACACCCACGCACACACCAAAAGCTCCCCAGAGGTCAATTAGGACAGACAAGGGCCTTTCAGACAAAGGGTGCTAGTGGCCCAGAGCAGCCGAGGGAACCACATAATTAACAGTTATAAAGTACTTTACTCTGCTAATTTAATTAGTTAAATCCTTTTATCAGTGATGCTTTTGTTGAAGGGGAGTCATTACAGGGTTCCTCTTCCAGTGTCACACTTGGACTGGGGCTCCTCTTCCAGTGTCAGGGCTGAAAGGCTGTAATGGAGCTTCAGAGGTGATCCGATCTGCGAACGGCTGCAAGCGCTCCGACGCCTGTGGGCCTGCAGGGTCATGGAATCTAGAAAACTCCATTACACGTCCATTAACCCGGGAGCTTGATGCCGGTGACGTGTTG
Organism: Pleuronectes platessa; assembly: GCF_947347685.1. Taxonomy (NCBI): domain Eukaryota; kingdom Metazoa; phylum Chordata; class Actinopteri; order Pleuronectiformes; family Pleuronectidae; genus Pleuronectes; species Pleuronectes platessa. Next base: position 14,594,480 of record NC_070645.1, read on the forward strand.
GGATGTTTCCCTTTGGATTGCACGGCCACTCGACAAGAAGAGAGACACCCACGGATCAAATGCGTCTGAAATCACAGGTTTCCCGTCTCTGATTAAATGTCTGAAGTCATGTTCATGTGCTGTCAGGTCTCATCTCTTTGTCCCTTTTGGAGCACCACACTCCGTCGGCCCCAAAAATCCATATCTGTCTTCACAAGCTGCAAATTATTCAAATGATCCGAGCCTGCCATCACGTTGACTTTGCAGCGCCACTCGAAAGCGTTAACAATAACGAGCACGTAATCTAATGCGATGGTGTCAACCCCTTTCAGGTGCTGCACCTTTGAACATCAAATCGTTTAAAAGAAGAAAAAAAATGTTTTAATAATCAGCTCCGTCGCCCCCTGCTGGGCGGTGGACCGGGTATCTCGGGTTCAAGGGGAGCCACTACACACAAACGCCAATCGGTCCTCGCCAGGCTGCTCTGACACGAGCGTTTAACTCGCCACCTTAGCGTGGAAACACCGCGACTCAACTTCAGATCGGTCCCTGAAATGTGCACGGGGGGAAAAAAAGGAAATCATCACCAGGCTCTGCGTGTGGCTGCTGTCACCCCAGTATCCCTCACTAACGTGGTACACAAGGTCCCGCTGATTGCTACAAGCTTTACAGTCACAGCTCTACGCCGCTGCTGATCTGAGCTGCAGAGAGATTTCATCCTGACCGTGTGTAAATATTTAACACCAACAGTTCTTTTGCTATGGTGCATTTTATTGATAAAAGCCAGGCGGTGTTGAAATGCGTCGGTTCAGCCGGACGGCCTCACTAAGAGCAATTCACATTCACAGCAGTTATTCATAGAAACACTTAATTCATGTATTTCCATCCAGTGATGATGCGTTTGTGCAGTTTTCTGTGACAAGACGCTCTGTAATTGCTCTGTAGAGCGCAGTGGGTCAGTGCCAAGAAAACGAGCGTGGAGTTTGCAATCAAACAGAAAAGTCCTCATCTGACCAGATGGCTGATTGGGTTTGAAAAAAAAGGAAAAGCGGGATTTCTGATTGCAATCACTCTGCAACCGTCGTAGCTTCATGAGCCGGGAAATCACGATGATGTCGGTGTGGAAACACCTGTGAGTCACCAGGTAAACGTTTGATCTGGACCTGCCGGAGCATCTTCCCAGCATCCTCCACCTCTTCATCCTCCACTTCTTCATCCTCCACCTCTTCATCCTCCACTTCTTCATCCTCCACCTCTTCATCCTCACCTTAACAAAGCCGACCAACGTTGCAATATTCTGTTTTCCTGCAGCTGTTCTCCCCTTTGTAAATAATGCACCGTGACACAAACAAAATTACTTACTGTCGGTACAAGGCAAAGTTCTGAATTTTTAATGAGGGGATGCACACCTGAGAAACACGAGTCCATAAAGCCTGAATGTTTTATGATCCGTTTGTGGGAAAGGAAGGTTGGTGTTACAGGGATAGAAATAAAACTGACAAGACATTATAGTTGAGAAAGGTCTAAATATTGATCTTAGCTACATATTCTACAGTTTTTTATTTATTTGACAACTATTTACTGATTATTTTGTGATGAACTTTTTCAAAATAAGAAATTTTGCCAGATTTTTATGTATTTAAGATTAAAGAATACAATGCTCAAATGTATTTATAGAAAATTAATAAACATTTATAAAGAGATTGGAGGGGTTATGTTTCATTCACGCTTGATAATAAAAGTACATTTTACGAATAATACTTTTCACTACTTGTCAGAGTATTTCTAGTGTTGTGTCTCTTATTTTGTGAATTATATTTCCAACAATGGACCTTAATGTATATTCATTTTAATCTCTATAAAAGATAACTGCTAATGGCTCATTTTACAGACATTGCAATTTTCAAACACAATGTGATGTAAAACTATCGCCTGCTTAACTGTATAGACTCAAGTTTACAAACTCCCCCAACCATGAAAGAATGGCTCCTCTATAATTTCTGGCAGTCTTTGATGGGGATTTGTGGCCAAATGAAAATGCATTTGAAATGAGCAGCCCTCTGCGGCCCCCACAGTGTGCAAAGATGGCATGCAGCAATAATCTTAAAAAATGTAATTAAACACAGATAAGATTAATACAATCAGGGAGAGATGATTGAAAGATGCTGTTGTTGTGTAGGAGGGTGGCGAGGCCCCCGGGCCCCCGGGCCCCGAAACGAGGCGGCTAGCTGTGGGGTAGGGGGCCCTTCGCACTGGGATTATCTTAGCCAGGTGGGGGAGCGCCGTGGTTGGAGCATTTAAATTAGCAGTGAGATGACAACCCCCATTAGGAGGGATTAAAGGCCTGCTGGCAGGCAGAAATGCACTGGCACTGGCAGGGGCATCCGTCACACACAACCCAAGGCGATGTGGCACAAGTCAGTCACTCGCAGCCGCTGTCGTTCTCCACATCACAAGCACATGAAATAAATGATGTAATGCAATTTCAAGACATTTATATAACTCAATTGTGATTCAGTTATATCCTCGTTCTTACAGAAATTACATTGTGATGCATGTTTAGGTTAATAAGCAGAAGGTAAACACTTAATTTCAGCTTGTGCTCATTTGACTCTTTCTGTAAAACTACAGCTGTTTAGCTCAGAAGTGACATTAAAAGTTAGATCCTCACTTTCTCTGTCTTTTGAACTTGCCTCGTACTTCTGTCATGGAAACATTCTTTATTTTGTCTTCTATATCTTTTTTTCACAGCTCCGTCTCAGATCTCAGAGCTCCAGCAGCCCAGCTATGCAGCCTCTCTTAAAGTTAATTCAAAAGGACAGCGCCCAGGTTCAGGGGTGAGATTGCACAGAAGCCCAATCACCGTGGAGGTCCCCGCAGAGAATCTGTCTGTCGCTGGGATTGTGCTAACGTCAAAAAGCTGCGCGAGGAATTACTGGCTTACTGCCACCCGACCACGGCACTTTTTGTTCCCGGTGCATTCCCGAGTTCTGAAGGCAGAGGAAAACAAAACAAAAACCTGCAATCCGATTAAAACAATCTCCCTGTGTCCTGATTAACAGACATTTGCATGAGAATGGCCCTCTGTGATTAAACAGTGGTAGGTGAGTCCAGAGCCCTACGTGGTGTTCGAGCCCCTCAGAAGGAAGCCCCACAATGCACTGCACCGCGCTGCACGCCCCGAGCGGGGAACCTTCCCTGCCCGGCTGTGTCCAGGCTGCTTGGCCTGTGCTGCTCGTCGTAAATGTGTCATCTCTCCCACAGCAGCTTACAAACAAGAACTTTTAAAGCCCACCACCTGCTGGAGTAAGAACTGGGATCAGTGTGGGATGAGAGGATCATATCTCTATGCAAACGAACCGATGACAAGCTCCAGATATAGGCAATATAAACACCCGGGGACACCTCCCTCTAAAACCTGCACTTTAAAAAGCAATGATTTACGATTTAGCATTTCACGGTCTGTCGTATGATGAGCGTGGAAGCATCGGTGTTACATCCTTTCCTTATTAGTGGAGTGAGGGCTGCAGAGCAAACAATGACAGGCACTGCAAGGGTGTCAGGAACAGCTTGACATGGCGGAGGGTAAAATCAAAAAGAAAGAGGAAAACACGGGGATGGCATAAAAAAAGAGGAACTGTAGACAGACAGCGTCAGATGTCACTGTTTGGTATTTCTGCAAAAGCTCCAGAGAGAGAGAGGCTGTAGCCCGGAGCCATCGCGGTGTTCGAGACAAATGAAGTGAGAGCGAGCGAGCTCCTGTGCGCCAACCTGGGCCTTCTCTCTTCCCCTACCGCACGCCAGAGCTCTCCAGCGGCACCGGGAAATCAAACAATTAGCAGGAGGGAAATAAAAGGTCCCTTTCCGCCCCGCGGCACTGGTAAACATGGAAACAGTGTTTTGGAAAACGCTGCCGTCATCGTGCAAAGTTCAGTTTCCTGCTTCACGGTGCGACGCTATCAAAACGCCAAATCCTGACAAAGAGGAGAGTCACTTCGACAATTAAACCAACGAGGGACAGAATTAGTTTATTATTTCTTTGATACTGAACAGTGTGAATTCCAGATTTGAAATTCATGATTGGCAAATTAGGTGAAATTAATTGTGTTCGTTTTGAATTAATGCACAATTCCCCATGTAATAATATTTGCAAAAAAGGGAGAAATGAAAGATGTGACATTAGAAAGCACTTCTCACTGTTTCTATTATTTTCCTCACACAGCTCAGCAGCAGCAGACTGATCTCACCGGGTTTATCTTCTGGATCCTTCTCAACAAAGAGCAGCAAAATAATAACTGCTGGTAAATATTAACCACGTCTTCGGAGACTGATTTTATCAACAGGCGACTAACGTATTTATTTACGTGGAATTAATGGAGGCTCGGACATAATAAAGTGCAATTGTAAGCAAACAAGTTAGTGACTCAACTTGAACTGTTTATTGTACTTCCTCTCAGCCAACAGGGCATTGAGGCCACATTTAGCGCTGGAACATGAAGTAGCTTTAAGGCGCAGAGCGAGAACACGAATCCGCCCGTATCGCGGCAGAGTTCAACGTGCTCCCTCTAAGTGGAATTCTTAACTATGGGACCCCTTCACAGCGAGGAGCTTCTGTTTACATAAAAGAGCCGGTCGAGGTCTGGGACATTGCACTCGGGACCCGGGGAATCCCAGTTCCCCTGTCTAAGTGGAATGGAGAAAACATGGACGTTAATGTAAAAGCAGAAAACAAGGAACATGTGTTTTTTTTATTCCTGAGATGAAAGTTTCCGGGCTGGTGTGTTTTAAAGGGAACCGAGAGCTACTTAAACGTGGGACAACGTGCTGCTGCTTTTTAATTTCTTTCACATGGCTCTGCGTGGCTTTACTCCTAACTATTAGTTTTTATTGCCGAGTCCAAAGTAACTTGGGTTTTGATCAATTAATTTATGGCAGAAATGCAGTAGGTGACATTTGTGAATAATTGAAACAGTAGACTTATTAGATTTGTAAAATATAAAATAAAAAAGTGGTCCTTGAAATATTATAGATAAGCATAAACATTAAAAGATAAAAGTAAAGAGATTAATGATCCTGGTGCAACTGAGTCAGAATATCATGACTATATTCTTTGCAAAAAACAATTATGGAAAATTGTTCTTGCAAGAAACATGAATGGAGTTCTTGCAATTTATTTTGATTAATTATGATAATTCACATTTACATAATTTTTTTCCAGTACACTGTAGAATACCAGTGTGTCAATAGTATTCCTCTACATAATATATCAACTTATAAAATACCTTTAGTGTTGGAAATTTTAATTTAATTTGCCTTAATACAGAGATTAAGATTATCATTGGAAACATGACTTTCAATCTGAAATCAGGAGTCGTCACCTGACACTGTGTCTGTACAGTATTAACCAGGCTTTAATGCTCATTTCACATTAATGTAGATTATTGGCCAAATGCATATGAGGGGATTTGAATAATATGACGAGGGAAGCTGATGGATATCGGCACCAGATCCTCACAGTATTGAACTGTTATTGAATAAGGGATTAGAGGCTGTATGTCAAGGCAAAAAGGGAAAAGAGGAAAATGTCCTTTTCAAAAAACCCTGGTCCTGGTTGAATAGTGTTGACCTTAGATGTCCTCCTGTTAAAATGACAGACTTATTTCTTTAAAGGACCAGGAGAATAACTTTAAAATATTAGAGTTATCGAAACTAATTATGTTTTACGACAGGCCAGTAAACGCCTCATAGGTTTAACACTTTTGAAGGAATGTATAGTGCATTATTTATATCATTTTCAGTCTCATGTGCATATTTCTGTATTCGGTAAGTTTGAGTCGGCAGGATGATTATATTGCATTAAAGGTATATTCCCGTTTAAACTACACATTCATACTACAATTACTATTTCTATCATTTGATCGCAGCCCTTAATTGTGACAGTTTTCTTTCCTGGTTGCAATTAGGTTTCCCTGTCTCCATATACTTGCTCCAGTCAGTGTGTCTCCATGTGAAGCCGTGAGGGCGCATACTGCTCCGAGTCCATCGAGCCACTGGAGTCCAACGTTGGCCTGACCTGTCCACATTCCCCCCAGCCTGTCTCTGTGCTCCCAACATCCCTCTAAGTACTGCTTTACACCCGGGCACCCTCTGGGGCGAGGGGGGGGGCCCCCACTTTGATAGAGATGGATGCGCCGGTGCTCTACTGCCCTCCAATGGCAGCTGCCACACAAACACACTCACACAGACTCACACACATGCATACACTCTCTCAGCGCCGCTCCACTCCACTCCGCCTGCCAGTGCTGGGCAGTTAGCACTCAGCACTGAGAGGACGGACTGGAGACCAGGGAGACGGACCAGAGAGGGGCCAAAGGAGAAAGGCCTCCGCACGGGAAAACTGGTTCAAGCAGATGATGCCATGCAGGAGAGGCATGTAGTGGAAGGATGTGAACAGGTGTAACAAAAAAAAAGAGAAAAGAAGCTTGATGGATGCAAAGAGCTGCCACCGCTTAATTCCTCCTGCATTCACAACTCCTGATTTAGTAATTTCATCCGGTTTCTCTCAGCTCATCTGCACTTACACTTAAACGCAAGTATACAAGCACACAAATATACCTTATAATATACTCATACACAAATATACTGTATAATATACTCGTACGCACAGGAGGGCGTGCAGGCAGAGCCACATACAGTTCATAGAGATAGATGTAGACAGTGAGCTGAGGCCCAGATGGCTCAGTCACAATGGCGGTGCAGGCCAGTCTTTGATGGGTGTGAGTGATTGATTTCAGGCTTGACTGGCTCTGATAGAGTCACCTCAGGAGGCGCCTGGCAACCACGGGCCCACGCCGGAGCCTTTCGGCGAGAGAAACAAGATGGAGCTGAGAACTCGCCGGATGCCCAGCGGCTTCATTCGCGTCCCCATAGAAGTCCAATACATTCAGGACACTTACAACCGCTGGAATTGGATGGATTTTGTCACCGGCTGCAGCTTTCAATGGCAAATCGGTTTACAGTAGAGTAATTGGTCATTCAATGTGTCACAGCATGTTCCTCTCAACACAAAACATGTCTGTCTTCAAGGGGTTTTGTCTTCATTTTTTTTTTTGGGGGAACTTTACTCTTTCCAAAGCATGAATGCGACTGTGAAATCACGATTAACCATCAAATCCACTAGTAAAACACAATTTAGGAGCTTATCAAGCCCTCGCTATGATAAATCTAGTTTATTTTATTCCCATATTGCTTTTTCCTTTGTGACATTGTGCTCCGTTTAAAACGCTGTAATTTGCCCTGCATGACGGTATTGAGCGATGGCTGTAATGGAATATGACTGTCATCTCGGGGTGACAGTTTCAGCACCACCACTGTGCCGCGACCGACCACGCTGAGCTCGCCGTGCAGGAGGGCACCGCGTTCACCAGGACACGTTTGCCCCGGAGTCATCCCAGTTACCCGCCGCACCGTGACACGATTTGACAATCTATTAACCGCGGCCTCGCTAAACAAGAGCCCGTGACGTCAGCGGCAGGCTAAGCTCCGCCGTCGGACATGTTGGGGCGTGAGCGAGGAAGCTGGAGCCTTAAAAGGTAATAAATAAAGATGTACTGTTGTGTATAAGTTGCTGAGCTGAGATTTCATTTCCTCCCTGAAGTTTGATAATGCCTTTTGTCATGAACTCCTAATAGAAACATTTAAACCGAGAAACATTCATTGAAATATTTGAACTCTGGCTGGGGTCAAAGGTCGCTGAGCAGGAATGTGCGCTGAGAAATTAAAACGTCACATAAAAGTGAAAAATGGCTTTTAATTTGAAATCATGTTTGCATCTCCAATCAAAGCACCTAATTGCTTTAACTAATAAATCACACTCCGATTCACCACGGCGTTGGCATTGCCATGGTAATAATTACCACTGTGATGACATTGACATCAGGCAGGTACACTTTGTCTCATTTGAATAATTAACATCTTAAGAGCCACTGCCCCCCCCCCCCCCCCCTCTCTTCCCCCCCCCCCCCCTCTATCATCCTCCACTCCTGCTTCTAATTGTAAGTTTATTAAGGAAGGGATTGATGAGGCCCGTGCATAATTTAACAATTAGTTCTACACATTTATAAAATTGCCTCCTCGAGTAACACGCGCCACATTTATTTAAGATTAAAGTTTCATGTGTCTTGTTGTTTGTGAGCGAGGAATTAATTTGCTATTAATTTGCTGTTTAGCGAGATTATAAATCACAGGTTCGTTTAGAGTGAAACGCAAAAGAGCGAGAAAATAAAATGTGCGGTGTCACCTCAACACTCATGTTTGTAAAAAAGATCTGTTAATGATGAAGGTTTGTCTTTAAAACGTTTTCAATATCACTAAAACTAACAAAGAATGTGTTATTTTTACAGAATTACATTTTCTAACTGGGAATAATATACACCAGTACATGTAATAGTGTGGATAGTACATGTAGCCTTATAGTGTAAAATAACATTTCTGAGACTCAGATTCTAAAGCAAACAGCATTAACAAAATCTTATTTCAACTAAGACCAACTGTCTCACCCCACATATGTGGGACAAGAGCAGAGAAGGTATCGTCGGCGCTCATGCAGCTCTGGCTCCAAACACACATATATCTAACTGGAGACAGAGGGGCGGGCAGCGAGGTGAGAGAGAGGGCAGGACGGCTCTGCCCGCCTGGGGAGTTTGGCATGTGCCCTCCCCGGGCCTCCCGCGGACCTGGGGTCAAAGTAAATAAAGGGGCGATGTGGAATCGCCTCCAGCAGCCCCCTTACCAACCCCTTTTCCACCCTTCATCCCAGAGCCCAGTAACAGGAATGGGTCTCTTTATCCAGTGACCACACCCTCCCGTTGCCATCCATACCTCCACTGCCACATGCCGCCTTTACTGCATTCTGCTGCTCCGTGTCCGAACATGAGGCCGAGGCCCCCTCTCCACGGTGTGTAACAGTGGGACACTGAGACACAGCCGGGTAGCTGCAGTACATGGCCTCTGGTGGTGGTGCTAACAGCGAGTCGCCACGTGTGCAAAAATGTTCACCAATGCAAACATGCACACGTTACAAAACGTAATCTGTTATAGCAGCACGTGGACATGTATCACAACTGTAAACACACATGAGCGTGCAGCAAATTACAGGCTTGTATTTGCACACTTAGGTTTTCAAGTGACTCCATTTTGCATCCATGAAAGCAAGCATGCATACACACAAACACATGTGCACACACACACACACACACACACACACACACACACACACCCACGAGGGCACCGCTAATGAAATCCAGAGCTGCGTTTCATTGCAACACGGGTGGAGAAAGCACAGAGGCTGATTGTGAGTGGAGGCGGTGGCGGACAAAGAGTTCACATTCCCCCGTAGATTTAGAAAGTGGAAAAATGCTTTACACGTAATAAAAAAACAATAGGCAGCCACAGAGCTGGCTGGGGCTCATAGCAGGAAGCACAGGATCGGCAGCGTGAGCCGGGTCTGAGAGAGGGAAGCCGCTTTATAACGTCACGTTAAAACGTCTGTTAGGCTGCAGCCGTAGCAGAGGTTAACACCCGCACATTGATCCTATAACAACTTCAATGCACTATTAATAATCACCAAACTTCCATTCAGCTCACAGGCTCAGCCGCCCTGACTCCCAGTGACTTCTCCACTAACTTTTTATACGCCTTCAATTATTAACCGCTTTCAGCGAGACGCCATGTCTGACACAAGGAGAACAATAAGGCAACATCCTTTCCGAGTTAACGTCGGGGCTGAGTGGACACATGGAGACAGTCTCTCTTCCTCCTCCTCCTCCTCCTCCTTCTCCACCTCTTCCATCCCTCCATCTTCCCATCCCTCCTGCTTGAGGAATTCCCAACCCTCTCTGCAGGTAGCCAGCCAGCCAAGACCAGCAGAACATGTGTTTTCCTCCCCTGGTCGGGTCAACGTGAGGTCGTTCATTCACACTGTGATATAGATGCACTGCTCTCACCCGCTCACTGGTTTACTGTGTGCCGTACCCTCACTAAACATGATGGATGGATGGATAGATGGATAGATGGATAGATGGATAGATGGATAGATGGATAGATAGATATATAGATATATAGACGACTTGAGAGAAGGAAAGATGGATGGATTGGAAAAAAGAAAGACAAAAAGAATGATTGATGGAAGAAAGAAAGAAAATAAATATATAGACAGTAAGATAGATAGATAGACAGATAGACAGATAGACAGATAGACAGATAGAGAGATAGAGAGCCCCCCCGTCTCAGCTCAGTTTTCAGCTCGATCCTTGACGTGTGATTTTTTTTAAGAGGGAAACTGTGTCTTTATTTTTTCATGTGCTCGAGTCTCGGATGCTTTTGAACTTTGACCGCAGAGTTATGAGTTTTCTCTTCGGGCTCAAAGGAACGTAAAGGAAAATATTTCCCGGGGACCATCTACACAGGATATTCATGTTTCAAAGCAGGTTTTGATCTGCAGCTAACATCGGGGGAAATCTGCCTTTCAACCGCTTCCACAAATTTGTTTTGTCCATTCTTTTAGAAACATTGATAATATTGATGCAAGCGGAGCCCAAACACAATATTGTTGCAGACGATTGGAGAGTTATTAGTGGATTTACTCAGGAGCAAAGATGAATTTGTGCAACTTAACTTTTCCAAACATGAGAATTAGAGGCTTGAACATCCAACGCTTTTATTATTGATCAGATAGTCTCTTGTTCGCAGCAGCGGCTCCACATCCCTTATGGCCTGTGATGGTGCCGGAGGCTGCCACATGGGGGGGGGGGTGTAATAACAACCAGAAGGACCAAAGATGCTGGAAGATATTTTGTATAAAGAAAAAGAGAACGTGTACAAAGTGATTAGAGAGAAGAGTAAGTCAGAAGAGAGGGAGGATGGTTTGATTTTTATCTTTTCTGATTGTAGTCAGAAGATCGTCTCTGTATCAGAGTTTTGATAATATTTACACTGGTGACACATATCAAAAGTTCCATTAAAGTATTTGTAAAGTCAGTTTTATATAAAATACACATTACAAACCAGAGGAGTTGAGCCAACGTTAAGGAAAAATAATAAACAGAGCGAGAGATAAAGATAAAAGACCTGATGTGACTATTCCAGAGTTTACTGGCAGAAACAAAGAAAACTCTGTTTAAGGTTTGAGTCAAATAAACAAGTTGTACAACTTTAACACTGGTATATTATTTTTGACATGTTTTGGGAAGATTGTTGTAGTTTTTTCCCCGCCCCCTAGAGAAGAGTTCAAAGACAAATCGCTCCCCTCAGCAGCCCTGTACTTTTTCTACAGTCCCTGAAATAGCTGTAGTTCAGTTGCCTGACTCCCGAAGCAGGATTAAGAAGTTATCCGGATAACTTTGGCTAATTAAATCCCAAAGCCCAAAACTTACATCCAGAATCCGAGCTAAAATAAATACCTTCTCTGCTCCAAAGGGAAAAAAGTGATGCAAAGAACACTCGGGCGTCCCCGACTCACTTCCTTATCGTGCTGGACGACAGCTGAGGACAAGCTGCGGAGACTGTAAAACACTGAGGGGACATAAAATGAATAAACAACAATAATAACACTTAGGTATCACAGCCTGTACTTAATGTTTATCAGGTGTTGCGGCGGCCATGACAACGTGCTGAGTAAGATTCTCGGCGGGGGGGAACCTCTCGGCCCCATCACCAGCATGTGGGGGCCGACGGGAGCTGAAAAGGCGAGACAAGAGATTAAGGAGGCCGGGAGCTTTGTCTGTGTGCGCCCTCTCCACGCACACACACACACACACGCACACACACACATACACACACCAAACACACACACACACACACACACACTCTGACGCTCCCATTTTTTCTTATTACCGTAAGCACGAAGGGAAAAAAGAACAAAATAGTTACTTACTAATGGACCAAAAAACGTCCCCAACTCCCAAACCCTTTCACTCCCCCCGAAAAAAGCTGCGGTGAGAGAGACCACTCACCGGATCTGTTCTCGGTCCCCCCGTTCGAGGACCCCCATTTAGTCCATCACGCCGTGCCCTGTGAGAAATGGATTTCTTGGGGACATCTTGTGAGACCGGGTGAAATGTGAGTTAATGGGGGGAGGGAGTCGGCGGCAGAGCGAGGGAGCCGGGCAGAGTGGGTAGTTAAAGAGCAGCACAGTGCCTTCGGGGTACTCAGTGCATCCTGACTCACACTGGGAAAAGTGTATTTATCAACTTAATAGCAGGTGTCTGATTGAACATGACTATGATTACAGTAAGTTGTTCCTTCTTTTGGCTCCTCTTCCTCCTCCTCCTCCTCCTCTTCCTCCTCATCACCCTCCCCCCTCGCAGCTCCCTCCTGTTCTCCACCTTCGCCTTCATTTACCTCCTTTTGCAAAGCTACAGGAGGAAGGTGGAGCTGGTGTTAACACCCTCACAACGCAATGCTACAGAAGCAGGATTTATTCAATGCATGCATCATTTCAAATTTGGAGTGTCATTAAACTGTATGCACAGATGAATGTGTCTTCTCTCGAGTAACTTCCAATGCAAAGTTTACTAACCAGTGGTTCAAGTGGAGGAAAAAAGAAAGAATATCAGACGTAGCAATGATTTCCCGAAGTGAGTAAACAAGAGGAGGAATCCGACTTGTGGAGGATGGGGGAGCGGGAGCCATTTAGCTGATAAGGCAGGGAAGGCCCTTCAGGTGTCTCCTGCTCCACTGCTGTGTAAATGAGCTCCAATTAAACAGGCGGCCCCGAGCTCTGGGTCTCCCCCCAGCCTCCTCCAGCCCCCTCAAAGCCCCCCCCCCCCCCCCAGCCCCTCGCTGCTCGCCGTAAGGCCCAACCCACCCCATGGCTCCTGCAGCTGCTCGCTCACTCCCACTCTCTGTTTTTCACTCACACTGCGTGACTCTGAGGCCTGCTTAACTTAACTTGTGTGCTCGCGCGCTCGCCTGTTGAAATGTGTGCGTCTCCGTGTGTAACCCTGTGTGTGTTTGTTAGCCCCGCAGCATTTCGGCTGACTGTCAGCTCCAGATAAGTGACAGCATGGTGGAGATGCTGCATCCCAGTGTCGGGTTGATTTGTGTATTTTGCAGTAATTGCTCTGCAACTGGAAACTTATTCTCGCCGCAGCCGAAACTCAAACGCAAACATGGAGGAATAACAATCTGCTGAATATTGATCTTGTTTTAATTTTTTCTTCCCTCGACCTTTCAACCTGCACATTCCCAACTGTTGGGAGCGTCTCCGGACCCGACCCACACACAACATTAACAGTTTGCAAACATTGTCTGATTCCTCAGAAGGCCTTTGCCACGCAGCGGCGGGGGTCTGAGAGCAGCGGGAGATTTGGCCAATTAGACGAGGCGGTGATTTAGGTGGCCAGATTGGGAGAGTCACTGTTGGCTGCGGGCCAGGAAGCCAGGGTTGCCACCCCTGATCCTGGAGAAGCCACGACACACGCAGAGCTCCTAAATGACCACAGAGAGAGGAGAGGGGGGGGGACGGACATTTTAATGACCGGCGCCTCACTCGTTTTTCACAAAAAATATTATCGTCCTGGTCGCAGTGAATCTCAAAGGGGCTGAATATTCTCAGAAAAGTCTCATTATTGCAGAATATGTAGAATTTTTTTTTTTTCAATTAGTCAATTCACTGTTTTGGGTTTAAAATATCAATCAATCCCCCTAAACTCTTTGATTTGATTTAGTTGACCAACAACACATGATGTAAACCATTAATTCTAACAATTCAAAAGCTGTAACCAGCAGTTTAGCATTTGTGCTTTAATAAATGACAAACTTAATTAGGCGATTACCAAAACTGTGGGTGATGGATTTCCCGGCCGACACGACTTAACACAACTAATCGTTCCGGCACTGAATCTCACACATCTAGAAGTAAACACAAATAAAAAAAATAAAAAAGACACTTTGCAGTGAAGCTCAGCTCATTCCCACAACCAGCGATATAAATTCAGATTGAGTTTTTCCCTTAAAGGTGTCGTTGTTTACGATGGACTCGGTCGAAGTGTCGGGACTCGACTCCGGCTCGTGTGCAGCCGATCGCTCCCGACCTCCCACCGCACGCGGGGGGGGGGCACAATTACCTTTTCCAGTCGAGGCACACAGGCCCTGTCAGCGGCGCCTCGTGCATAATACATACCTGACATTCTGCAAACGTTACCTGCCACACGTAACCAGTCGCACTGCAGAAGGTGTTTGTCTGCTCCCCCGCCACTCCAAATGCTAGATATTTAAAATTAATGGCTGTGATTAAGATACTTTAAAACCCACAAATGGTATATTTAAATATTAAGTCACATGTAATTAAGCAGGGGAGAAATATTCATCCCTACTGTTAGGGCAATTATAACAATTTCCATCAAGGGATTTCTCAGCTTGACTTTTGTTTCTGAGCAATAGTGATTAACATTATGGTTAATTGAAGTCATTTTCTAAGTCTTGGGGTATTTCTTATTCCCTGGCCTTAGAAAAAAAAAAAGAAAGAAGAAGCTGGACAGAGTGGAGGAGGCGGGCAGGGCCGTAACCACAGGATCTCCTCCTCGCCACTTCCTTCCTGTGGGCAGATTTAACTCTGGATGAGGGGGGGGGGGTTGTCCCCAGGTGGCTGAGGAGGTCAGTGTCCCCTGTGGCAGCGGTGAATCAGTGGACAGTCGGTGATAAGGGCCCAGTGGGGGGGGGACACTGATCGGGCTTGCAGTTCCTTGAATTAAAAATACAAAAATGATGGGTGGGGGGGGTGGTTGATGGCGTGATGTCCACCTTGTTGGGTGATCACTGATCAGAGCCTTGTTATAACTCGACATGTCTTGTTTTTCTCCCCGTCAGACATTCCCATTAAAGCCACACCAGTAATTAAGCTATTAGCCGAGCGCTAAGTGCAAATTAACACTACAGCGGCGATGGCAGTAGCAGCTCAGAGTGCCCCTCGGGTCGAAAGATTGTGTTTTGATTATTTCACGTGTTTGATTGACCTTCGCTGTGCAGAGGATGTAAATGATGTGTGTGCTGAGGTGGAGAACGTTCAGCTGAGAGGGGAAAGTTTAGCACCTTTAACTGGATTTGATGACATCACAACTGGTCTGAAGTTAATCACAAACCAGTGAGACGTGGAAACTTGAAGACAGTTTTCAGTGAAGTAAATGTGTTCAACTTTTGAAGTGAAGAATATTAGAATATTCATAGATTCTGAGAAGGAGTGGTAGTTCATTTTACTTTCATATGTCGGAAAACCTCATGAGACACAAATTATTATTCCATGTGGACTATTCTTACACACTCCTGCAGCAGGTCGGGAGGGGGGGGGGGGGGGGGGGGGGGGGGGTCTTTAACTCGATTGGCCCATGTACTTTCTGCATCAGGACATGTTGACAAGAAAATCCCACTTTCCTTGAGTCTTGCCCACCGGCCTCATGTGGTATTAATAACAGCCAGAGCCAGAGATTACGTTTTAATGGTGATGAGATTCGATAAATCACGAACTGTGATGAAGACGTGACCGAGGTTGACGCTGTCGCTCAAACCGACAAACTGTTTGTTGAATTTCCCATCTGCTTGTGCATCAAGTTCTCCTGCCTTGTGTTGTCGTTTGCCAAAGTCGGCGCTCGTCTCTGTTTTCCTGACGATGCTCCTCGGTATCAGCTAATTGCCGTGGAACAGAAAGAAAGCGTGTAGCCCCTCCGTCAGGATCCTCAAATCAACACGTAATTGTCCCACCGGCTTTTCCACGCCACACAGTGCAACTCCATTTCCAAAATCTGCCTCACTGTAAGTAATACGCCTGCACAGTGCCATGAGTGACACGGGCCTCCCCTCCGCGGCGCCGTGACCCGTTTTAGAGATCAGCGCCGGCCTCATGAGCCTGCACCCTGCAGTCCTCCTCCCTCTGAATGTTATTACAGAGGGAAGCAAGGTCAGATTGCAGAGATGATGATACATGGGAAGCACTTTGGAAACAAGAAAGTCCTCTTTTTCCTTTTTTCTTTTCTTTTCGCCGCTGCATCGCATATTGACCTTGGCATTTCTGACAATAGCATCCATCACACACATGAAACCTTTCCAACAGGCAACGCCGGTCCGCTGAGCGGCCAACTGAATCAGATTAAGGAATAACACCAGTAGATGGATGCCTGACGTCAAAGCGGCGGAGGGATCAACCTCCCTGTTCCTTGTGAAATTCCACTTCCTCTGCACCCCCCCCCCCCCCCCCACCCCCCCGCCCATCCCGGCTGGGTTATGTTTCTCTGATTTTTGACACATGTGATTAACGGTGACTGGATCACTTTGTGCTTGCGATCGATACTGCAGCATTACGCCGGTGATTCATTCAGCGCAGCATTGAGAGGTTGTCGATTCAATCAGCCGCCGCACAAGGGTTCAGCAGTTTAGACCCAAAGAAAGTTCAGTGAAAGTAAAATCTATTACCCATGTATCATTTAATCGACCCCCCGTCCATTCTTTTTGGTGGGTTCAGTTTGTTTTTATTTCTTTTACAAGTTATTACAAGATACTGTAATGTGAAAAACTTGCCTCGCAATAGAAACTCAGTGGCTTTATGGGTTTTCCAGCTAATCACTGCAGGAGATCCCTTGTAAGACTAATGAAATATCCATTCACTGTACGCAAACCTTGTTTTCAAATGTCCTGCATGGGTTCAAGTTCCCCCGAGCCGTTACTAATCGAGTTATTGTACAATAGATATAAAAAGCATATCTTTTTTTTTTACGTGGGTCGCAAAGTGAGATTCCAGACTGACAGCTTCTCTGCTCCAGGATCAGATCTCAGTAGTTTTCTGGTTGAGACTCAGGAAATCCTGCAGCACCTGCACCAGAGCAACAGTGACAGTGGACATAGAGAATCACTTTACTTATAAATATGTTTTTATTTTAACCAAGAACAGAATTTGTTTCTTCCGACACAAAAATGTCCCAAATTAAATCTAATAATTGGTAGAAAACACAACCAGTTTGAACAGAGACGAACAAAAGGTGTTTGTTTTTAGGACTATTATTCAAAAATGATTTCACAATGAAGAGTGTTGTTCCTGCAGCAACAGTCAGGTGTGGGACAATGTTTTAATCAAACACATTTTTACTGATTATAAAAATTATTATAAAATGAATGAGAAAGAACATTCAGCTAATGGCCGAGTATCGGAGAGATATGCAGACTACAACACGGCCAAAGCTTTGTGCCTGCGTGGAAAAAGACATTAACACAGTGCACGTCTGTGTGTGTGTGTGTGTGTGTGTGTGTGTGTGTGTGTGTGTGTGTGTGTGCTTCAGTGAAGGGCTGCACTGAAGTACTCAGCTGGGAGCATCCAGTCGGTGACCCCTGTCTTTCCAACTGTGTGGAGAGAACTCTTCAGTGTGCGTGCATGGATGTGTGTGTGTGTCTCTGTGTGTGTGTGTGTGTGTGTGTGTTTGCAGGACAAAAAGAGAGCGAGGCAGATCGAAGCACAACACAAAGAACAGTGGAGCGTTGTGCGGCGCTGAGCCTGCTCTGGTCCACTCCGAGCTGCTCGTCCACATGCTGCAGCTCACGTAGCCCGACCAGAGGAGAAGTCCTGACCCGCGCTGACCTTTGCCCTTTGCACCGACACTGACTCACACAGGCCAAGGTGGCTGCCGCGCTGCATCTGTCCGGTTCGGGCCAGGTTCAACACACTCCCTGCACCCGGGGAGACGCAGCACACTATACACACGTGGAATGGTTCCCATTTAATATTCAATACTGACGCACTGTCTGCAGCACATTCATCTCTATGAGCTTCTCTACTGCACAGATATGGGAAATAAAAAAAATAAGAAGAACAATTATTTAAAAAATACCTTAAATATAAAAAATTATTTTCAAAAAAACTCAACCTTTCCCTGAAGAATTTATTGAAAATAAACTGTTACTGTGAAACAATGATTTTCAAATCACTCTGCATTTGCATTGGAAAACTGCAGGATCAGTGTTAATAATTAAAATCTCTCTCGATTTAATCCTTAGCAAATTCACTTTAGTATTAAATCAATTGATTCATCTAAAATTTAATTATTGTGAAATTACAATCTAGATAAATGAAAAACTAATAATAGCTGAAATTGTTAAATATCTGCAATTGACAATAACCAAAATATTTTATTGTGCCAATGTACCTCATATATTTTTCATAAAGAGAAAGAAACTGGGATTAGATTGTTTTGTACTGGGACAGACTTTATTTGGTTTCGGCAGCAAACATGTAAAAACTGAAATTTTGATGCACAACAAAATTTGAAAATAAAAACATCTCCATCTTTTCTCTTTATCAGTCGCAGCGTGACGGTGTTTTCCACATCAAGTTTTACGGTGTGCCAGCGGTGCAGCGTGTCCACAGGGCCTCTGCGGAGGAAGAGGTGAACACCAGGTGCTGCGACCCCTCTCGCACCATTACCACCGCACCGCCACGGCATTCTGTCCTCCCCCCCCCCCCCCCCCCCCCCCACACACACACACACACCCCAACGCCCGAGACAACAGGATGGCACCACAACAGCTGCATCGTCTGCAGCTTTGTCCATGTACAGCAAATGTCCACGTCTTTAAAGTTTTTTTTGTTTTTGTTTTGTGAAATGGAGACAAAACATGGAGGACTCATTTTGTGAAGGCAGCATGGAAGCACCAAACTAAAATGGAGAGGGGTCATTTCATTTTTTTGGGGGGGCTGAGGGAGGAGGAGGCGGTAGTGTAGGATTGCAATGCACTGAACGACATCCTCCTCAAACATGGACTTGGAGCACCCTCTACCCATCGCAGGTCAAAATGCACCCCCGGCCCCGGAGTCGTCCCGCCTGCTGCACGTCTGTAATCCTCGGGCTGCTCTTCTGCAATTTTCTCCTTTAACAGAAACCATGAGACCGGGAAGCTTCTTTAAAGGCTTCATCAACTGTGACCAACCGCGGTCAGCAGTAACCCATGTTATACAGGCCGCGGTTATGACACCCTCAAAGGGCTGCCCCACGAGGAGGCAGGCGACAGGGAGGGGGGGTGGGGGGCTAGGAGTGGAACAGGGCCTCAGAAGTTTCCCACCTTCCCTTGAACCGCAGCCGCACACGCTCCGCAGGAGGTGGACAGGGGCAGCTTTGAAAAATAACACCTCGGTGATCCCCGGGGTTTGGGGATGGATCGTGGTCTGCAGATGGCTCCAGACACTCAGAGAGAGAGAGGGAGAGAGAAGAGACAGGGACTTCTCTTTCTCAGATATTTTGTACTAGAGAAAGATTTGACATCCGAAAAGTCTCTGGACGTGACCTCATCTTGACAAATATTCAAGATTCAAGTTGGTGTGTCCAGAGACTGAAGGTTTAACCAGTCGTGTCTCCTCTAGCAGGGTCACGATGGTGAGACCACCAGGGGCAATTAGGTTATGCGAAAAGTTGCCGTCATTCCGAGGGGTCACACGTGTGTCCTGCATGTGGCTCCAGCTAATGGCCGTGAGTAGAAAACCAAAGAGGCAGCCGTAGGAGCGGGGGAGCGGAGAGAGTTTTGTACAGGGGGGAATGAATTATTACGGGCCAAGTGACAGTGACAGCGTTTTCCCTTCAGTCTGGGGGAAGGACACACAGCGCTGAACTTCTAACCCCGGATTCTGAAATCATTCTTAGCCGCGGTTGACAGTCGGTAACCGGCACTTGACAGCGAGCGGCCTCACGAAGGCCGGTGACACTTTTCCCCGCGGCTCAGCGGGTCCCCTCGAATGATCCGGCCCTCTCTCTCCTGAAGGTGATCGGCTGTTGTGCTGTTTTCTCTTTTCTTCCTCTTGGCTACTCGCCCTGGAGCAGAGCAGGTCTCATCCCCCTTTCTTTTCCGCCTCATTTGCATCCAACCCTCTTTTTTCCTCCTCTTGTTCGGTTGCTAACATCACATCGAGATCAAACCCTCCAAACACACATGTCACAGTTTGAAACATCCTCTTCTCGGGGACACGGCCCGGGGCACGCCATAATTATTCTTACCAAAAACGATAGGATTCCATTCAAGGGGAAAACGTTTGTGATTTCACTTGTTTTTCTTTTAAACTTTAAAAAATTTCACGTGGACTTCACCCGGGGAATGTTTTTCCAAACCCACAAATCTGAAGTGATGATTGGGTTTCAGCGCTCATGTAGCAAGCCGGCTCACAGAGTCAGCGTGAGTGCCAGGCTCGGGGGCTCGGGGCAGGAGACAGTGCCTCCTGACGGCTTGTTTTGCCTCCAAACAGCTGTGGTGCCTCTTTTGTGTTGTTTGGAGGGCCTGTTGCCCCTGCTCTATTCAGGGCTTTCACACCAGTCTCACTCACTTCTCACTCCCTGGGTTCCTCCTCGCAGGTCATAAATTAAGCGGAGGGAGGGGAAGGCTTGAGATCAGGGGAGAACCGGGGTGAAAAACAAAAAAAAGATCAGTCAGGACCCTGTTCTGTTCCAGTTGGTTTGTATCACATTGTGTTCTATGGTATAACCGAAGCTGGAGGAGTTGATTGAGTCGACGGAGGAATACGCCACTCGGAGATTTTCTGGTCTCGTCTGTGGATCTGTGACTGAGGCAGTTTGGGGTTTATCCACTTGGGGCCACGCTGCTGTTGACACTATATGTTATTTTAATGAGTGTTGCGGCGTCGTGGTTAATGTGGCCCCGGCTCATGGCTCGGAGGTGCCGTGTGTGTTCGTGAAGGGGGTCGGTGGGTGGTGGGGCGGGATGGGGTTGGGGTGGGGTGTGGTGCCACTGGCGGTGACAATATGGTTACGGTGTCGAGCGCTGAGATAACTCACAACGTCTCTCCTGTCAAAACAAAAGGCGCCTTGAAGTGAATGGCAGCGATTGCACTTTAACCGGAGAAGCTTCTGGTGCAGCAGACTTTTATCTTCCATTCATATTACTATTCATATCGCCAAATAATAAAAAAAATCCCTTATGATGGACATATTGTATTCAGTAAGGTCACCATACTGTGCACACTGTGACAAGGTCCTTAATGGTGTTAATAGAGGAAATATTGCACAGCTCAGTTGCGTGCTATTGTCCCTTTGTGACGCAGAAAGATCAAAATTATGAAATATCATGTGACCCATGCGGTATCTATTCAGCAGTATCACAAAAACTCCCATTGAACAACGGTTAAATGGCTTCGCATGAGGCTGTGTGCGCCACCATATGGACGCCTCCACGTCTCCTGGTTTCATACATGTTTCTTTTGACATCAATAACGCCTCGGCCTCCAGTGGCGTCTGGACGGCGTCCAAAACAATTATAAAGCTGCCGTGGAAACTGAGGTCCTGTGCCAGGGTGAGGCACACTGTCTCCGCTCAGATAACCACATGGAAAGTCACAGCAAACAAAGCACTTGACAGGGGTGCGGGGACGGGAGTGAAAAGGGGGAGGGGAGGGGAGGGGAGGTGAGGGACGGGCAGAGGTGAGGAGACAGGGACGGGATAACAAAAGCGGGCGAATGGGGGCAAATTTGGACGTGCACGGATGATGGCGACGTGCACAATGGGTTCGCTTTCTTAGGAGAGGGTGAATTACACACAGATTGTCATGCAAAACCCTTGTCAGATGGATATTTATAGGAGAATCGGGGTGACGTCGAGGTTCAGTCAAGGGTTAAGTTTATCCAGGTGATATTATGGGCATGAATGTGTACGTGTGGAACATCGGGAACCGGAGTAATGTATTGTAACCTTATGCTAACCTAATGAACAAGAGGATGAAAGCGGTGTAATGGAGGCATTTTCACATTCATCTTTAGGCTCCTCATTATGCGGCGGATATGACAACCTCGTTAGGAGTGCACGAAAGATTACCCACGCGGGTAAAGAGCACCACCTTCACGCACACAAGAAAACACACAGAACAAATGGTGAAACAGGTAGGAATGTAGAGAGCAGGGACAATTGGTACACACACACACACTCACACACACACACACACACACACACACACACACACACACACACACATCCAAACCCCTGTTGGGAGTAACTGGGCTCTTGGCCTCAGGAAGACAATCTGACTGGCTCTCACAGACCCCCCGACTGTCCGCTGTGTTTATTCAGATGGGAGCGGAGATGGCCGCCATTTCAAAGCCGTTTCATTACTTTGTTTTGATCTCGCTGATGAAGAACATAAGTTTCGGTGTTGTTGTTGGACAGCCGGGATAATAAAACGGGCCCTTGATGCTACTAGCGGCTCCATTTATGTCATGTTTTACGTAGTAGGTTTAAATTTAACCACACTCGTGCTCAAAAATGTAAAAAAATATGAATCTATCATGGAGAGAAAATCCATGCAAAACAGATTTCGAGGCTTGAAACATCTGTTTGTTTGCGACGCAGAGAACAACGGAGCGTTTCCTCGGCTATTTCAGGTCACCGTAGGAAATGGCTGTAACGTGAATCAATTAAAAAACGGGTTTCAGTCGTCCGGGCCTGAAGTGTCAGCAGATCTGCACGCGAGTCATCGTTTGTTCTCATTAGTGTTTCTGGGAGAAATCAGTAGCGCTTGAGGAAATCAGGTAATTTATATTCGCAAATAAGGACTCGGCCCAACACCGTCACGTCATTTGTAAAGGAGTAGTGTGTGTGTGTGTTGTGTGTGTGTTTGTGTGTCTTTGTGAGTCTATTTGTGACTGTTCTGTTTTACAATGAAAAGGCAAATCCTGCATTAGTCTTAGTAATGGCCACGAGGCCCGAGCACCATTAGCTCAACACTGCTCTCCAGTGGATTTAAAGTATAATAACCGGCCCATAAAGTTCAAGTGCACATCAACTGTGTGTCTCCTTTATATTCTTTGTTATATTTGTGTCTTCAAACTCGAAAACAGCCAAATGTTCAGCACTGACTAAAGCAAATGCTAGAAACGGGTCAGTGGTGTTATTGTGTTTCCTACTGTACGAAACACAAAAGGTTAAAGGTCATTGTTCCTCAGGACGTGTATGGTTTAACCCTGTTCCCTTGATTTTACCAGAAAATTACTTTTCACTTTTTTTCAACATTGCCATTGCATTGTCACCAAGTTCCCAGGTAAAACTCTGAATTTACCTTGATGGAGAACTGATCCAAACAGAAATGCTGCACAGTGACAAATAGAATCCTGTAACCACCTGGAATTCCCAGGGACTGTCGGGTCTTGGTGGAGGTATGACAGGGATGAGGGAAGTCTTGTCTCTTTAGGTCACTAACTGCAGCTGATTCCAGAGTTTCACGGGGAGGAGGGCAGCTTCCTGGGCAGAGGGCAGAATGGCAGCTCAGGATGTCGCTCTTCCATCACAGGCCTCATGTAACTTCCTTCTGGTGCTGAGGACAGGTGGCTGCTGACAAATCCATCCTACAAGTCTAAGTGCAACTGTTCACCATCTCTCCTTGTGCTCCTCCTTGACTCTTTCTTTGTCTGTTTTTCAGGCCTTGTCGAATTAATACAATTGTATCAGGTGAAACTATCTTATGATGTTCATGCGTTTATAGATGAGCCATGAATAAAAGGTTTTGTCATTTGGAGCAACACAACATCGATGTTGCAGACAGATGTTTTTTTATTTATTTATTTAATTTCTACTCGATACAAGCCAATGCAAAGACAAAGACACACTTATACACACATGTGTCTCTACTTGAGTGAAAAATTAAATATGAATGTTGGAGGGTTTTGTGGGAACAAAAATCTTGAGTTAACTGCAGGACTGAGAGATCACAGAGGACAAAGTGACGTCGGCTCATATTCATCAGAGGAAGAACTAAAGAGTAAAGCCCTTATTTATAGAAGTTTGTACTTTATGTCTCATTGAAAGTAATAATAATAATGAAATGAATGTGGAATTGTGAAAAATCGGATTCCTATTTGACAGCTTGTGTGATACATCCATTCATCAACTGTCGGACAAGCTGCTGTTTTCTGATTTCAGTGACGTTGATTCAATTTTTTTTTTAAATAATACAATATTGTAATGTAAAGTACAAAGTGTTTGCTTGGAAAGTTTCTGGGGCAAGTGGATATAACAACAAACAGTTTTTACAAAAAATAGTGAAACCAATACTTGACAATCTTTATAATATGTTAACATACCAGTGTTAAAACATAAGTGTTACATTGCAGTTCAAAATTATTACAAATGCAATTTCAAATGTAAATGTGCTTTGTTTGAGTGAAAAATATGGTTGGATCTGATATTTCTGAAAGATATATATTGCTATTTTTTTTAAAGTTTTTATCACGCACTTAAATCAAGCTGATCATTGATGACTGCAATCTTCACCACAAAGTCTCAAGGTAGGTAACTTATTGACTTCAGCGTCTGCTGGTCACAGCCCTGAGAGAAGCAATCAAGTCTTCACAGCTACGTGTTAAGTAGTAAAAACTTCTTAAATGAAAAAGTATAGTATTTGTCAGGTGAGTGCCTTTCTAGTCCGTCCATTGTTTTAAATAAATAACTTTACAGTATCCAGTACGTCAAGTCTCAGCTCTTTTATATACTTTATCTGTCATTAGTTGCTTCTTAAATGACAGGGATCGTTTTTCTTTCTATCTCTGCACTGTTGTTATCAATAAATTGATGAGATGAGCTGTGATTATTTACTTTATGAAAGAGGAATCTGGTTGATTGGTGACACAAATATTAGTGACCCTCACTAAACAATCTGTTTGTGAACTGATTCACAACTTGTTCACTTTTTCTAAATTCAGGACTTTTTTAAATGTCCTGAATTTGCTGAGTACGTCTGTTTTTTGGTTCACAATCGTATCCAGAGAACGTTTACCTCTGTGCTTCCCCTGCTTGTCTCTCTGCAGCTGAGTGACGTGCAGCACAGGGTTGTGATTGCAGCTCTGAAGAATAACTGCTGCATTGATGAGACACTTTCTCTCATAACATGTGATTTGCCGGAATACAGGAGAAGCAACACAATCACTGCTCAACACCTGACAGTCTAAACGCAGCTCAGTAGAAGAGACGTGCTATTTTTAGGAGCACATCATTCATTTCTCCACTCAATCCACACGCATCAGGGACAATGTTATTCTGAGCAGTTGAAAGAGTGATGCTCTGGTGATTGATAGAAAATAGAAAATGAGATTCATCAGTGCAAACGTTGTTTATATGAGATAATATCACCTTTTTCATTCAGCTCATCTGCATCAATTGTGACATCTAGAGGTGGAATAAACTAAAATATATATGAAATACTGTGAAATAAACAGACCTGTGTGTTTCCCCTCTCTGACCCAGACTGTTTCATTATGCGCATTATTGACATAGAGATCGATTCTATTGTATTTTGCTCTAGTGCAACACAGCTGCTTCTGTTGTGCTCGGTTCTACACTCCTGCTCGTGATTGGCCCTGCGATATGGGAAGTCCGGTGACACCGACCAATGGGATTAGAGCTTTATTCCATAGTCCTGGTTCCGGACTGGCCTGTTTCTATTTTAGGTATCAGGTGAAATAGCGGTGAGTATCCCTCATTCTAACATTACAGTTGTGTTTCTCCCGGTTAATATTAATTGCAGCACACATTATGTATTTATGAGACGTGAGTATTGGTGGTAGGAAGCGTCCTGTGGATGAGTAAGACCGGATCGCATAGTTCTTCGGCGTGCGCGCTTTTTACGCACGGATGAATCGTCCACGTTTGACATAACGAGTCGTAAACATGTGCAGTGATGTGAGCCACATGTTCACAGACATGTTGTGTTGTGTGTACCGGTTGTTTATGTGCAAACACACACGCGGAGTAAGAGGATTTCTCATGGTGGTGTGTTCCCGTCACAAGTCCGTCACTTCGAGATCCAGCCAAGATACTGTTTCGCCCAACATGGAGGGTCTGCACCCCCCCAGCCTGTGGACCTGCTCGATAACACCCAACATTTATTTATTTATTCTAATAAAAACTCTCTCCGTGTGGCAGATGGATAATGTTGCTCCACGCATTCCAACATTCCTCCACACAATTCAAATAACTGGATTCTACACAGAAAAATAGAAAAAAACATCCATCTGTCGATTTGTTTATGACTCTCGCCTGCACCAACACAAGGTGGCGCCATATCTCCGATTGAATCCTCCCACTGATCGACAGCTCTGCCTGCAGGTCTGATAAAGATGGATATGTATGCTGTGCCGGATATACCAGGCTGCCCCCCAGGACTTGAATACCTAACCCAAGTGAGTGTCTTTATTTATATCTGACACATGTTTAATTTACATGTTTAAGTCACCTGTTCATTTAGAACAACCTCAGCTTCTGCCTTCTATAACTCAGTTTCCCAGTTTCTAATGATATCTAGAATTGTTTTATATTTAATTTTGTTTCCTATTTTTATATTTATACTCGGACAAATACACCACAGCAGGTTTAGGCGTCCTCTTCAAATGAAAAACAAAATGTGCACGCTGGCTCACTGTCGCGCTGTTGTGGGTTCGTGGGACACGTTAGAGATGGGTTTCCTGTTTACAGAGAGTTTAGAATACGTGCACATTAGGAGGAAAGAACATGTCAGCCCACACAGAAAGAGTATTTTGGGACATTCTCCGTAGGAAACTAATTCCAGTGAGAAATACTATAGTAGCAAAGATTATACCAACAAAGATTAGACTAAATTAGTCCAAAACCATTGATCCAGCAGTACTGGCTTTAGTTACAGAGGCCCAATAACACTATTTAGTATTTAGTCACCTTACTACCAGGAGTGTTTCAAGGGACCTGGGGGACCCCGGGCAAAGGGGACCTTGGGGGCCCAGCGTTTAGCCAAACCAAAGTAAAAAAACACCTGATATCAAACCACATCATTCCAATCTTATGACAAATATTTCATTGTCACCATTATACACATAAATAACAGTGAAGTAGTAAAGTACAAACCTTCACTACCATCTCAAATACATCATATTTCTAGTCTTCAACCAAACCTTTAAAAGCCGGAACCTGAACATATCCGATCATAGAATTTGAGTTGGCTTCTCACACAATTAGGTGTCATTGCTGTGGACTGATATATACTAATATCCAGACAGTGGCCTGCTTGGCCTTCACCCTGCTCTTGTTGTTGTTGTTGTTGCAGATTCAAGTTGTGTTCTCTGGTTTTCTAGGTGGACCAGCTGCTCATCAAACAGAAGGTTGAAGTAGTTGAAGGTACAACACGTAAACAATGAAACAACAGAAAAATACCACTGCTTCCTGGTTTTGTTCTGTGCCGATTGGAACGTTTACCACTAACTCCTCCTCTCGTGTCGTTCCCCCTCACGCAGCCCTCGTCGGTTTCGAGAGCAACAACAAGTATG
Organism: Pleuronectes platessa; assembly: GCF_947347685.1. Classification (NCBI taxonomy): domain Eukaryota; kingdom Metazoa; phylum Chordata; class Actinopteri; order Pleuronectiformes; family Pleuronectidae; genus Pleuronectes; species Pleuronectes platessa. The sequence continues at coordinate 14,621,775 of NC_070645.1, forward strand.
AAGTCCGTAACGCCATGGGCCAGAACGTGTTCTACGCCGTGGAGGAGAACGACTGCCTGAGTCGACAGTGCTGCGGCCCCGTGCGCTCCTTCAACATCCACGTGCTTGACAACTTCGGCCAGGAGGTCATCACCGTCACCAGACCACTGAAGTGCATGTCCTGCTTCTTCCCTTGCTGTTTGCAGGAGGTGAGTGGAGCCTCTTCTTTCTAAACACGACCCGTCTGTGTCCCTGAAATGACAGAGTTCGCAGAGGTCGCGGTTCACGATATTGTTCAGGCTTCAAATTAACATGTATTTTGGAAACAGGTCCTGCCTACTAACCACACCCTGTTCTCCCACAACCCCTCCCTCAGCTGGAGGTGCAGTCCCCCCCTGGGAACACAGTGGGGTACGTTGTACAACAGTGGCATCCGTTCTCCCCTAAATTCCTGGTTACGGACGAACACTGCGAGCCTGTGCTGAAGATCCATGGGCCCTTCTGTGGATGGAGCTGCCTCCCAGATGTTGACTTTGAGGTGGGTTTTCTCTAAACACCAGGAAAACCATTAAATTGGTGAAAACACAACATGACACGGTAACATTCTCGCCCTCTGGGGCTGGTTTTCTTTTTTTATGGTACTGGATCCTCCTTGTGCTCTGGAGCAGGAAAATGTGTTTCCAATCAAAGTGCACTGTAGCTTGGACGGGGGGCGGGGGGGGGGCATGCTTCTGTGTGGTACAGTCTGGCCATTGTTCCACGGCTCAGCTGCTTTTATTACACTGAGCCGAGACAGGGATTTGGGTCAATGATACAGACCTTCTACCAGGGGGAGGAGCCAACTGGGCCATGATGTCACCCAGCAGATTGGAAGTCATTACTGTGGTCGCTGTGGCAACAGGCATAAAAAAAGGAAGCCTGATCTCCCTCCAGTGAAATGAAGGAGTTCAAGGATCTGATCTTTATCTTAATGCTCCTCCTCAGATTCTCACCATGGATGAAGTCAGTAAAATCGGGAAGATCAGTAAACAGTGGACGGGACTTCTGCGGGAAATGTTCACGGATGCAGACAACTTTGGAATCCAGTTCCCCATGGACCTGGACGTGAAGATCAAGGCTGTGATGATCGGCGCGTGTTTCCTCATCGTAAGTGCAATGTGAAGCATCTTGGCACGGCTCCATGGTTGAGCTCCAGTCACAATTCTTTGGTGAAGGATTCTCTCAAATGAAATGTTGCCTGAATTGTGGCTGCAACAGTTGGAATAATCGAATGTGACCCAGCTTTTATTGGGAATGTTTTCATCTTCACGTGTGTCTGGATGTTTCATGGTCGCACCGCTTCATGCACCACAATGTGGAGCCAAGCCGTTTCCACACAAATGCAAAACAGCTTGTCAGAGCTTCCCCTCTGCAGTTGCACGACTTACAATCAACCTGCACCAAATTACACCTACTCATAGATATCAGTCCCATAAATGTGCCTGATTTATTTCATCAAGATCCATGAAATATTATTTGAGAGATGTTGAACAGAAAATGTTGAAAAATGTCATAATGTTGAAGAAAGTATGAAAACAAACTAGTCCTGGATCTGCTCTCTGATCCGGGTTCTTCCCACCCTTCCACAACATTTCGTGGAAATTGGTTGAGTATTTATTTTTTGTGTAATCCTGCTTGCAAACATACAAACAGACAAAAAACATATATTGATGGAATTAAAAATGCTAAGCTCTGTGGATGTTATTGTAGCAGATATGTCTCCTTGGCTGATGTATTTTTTACTGCAACAAGGCCTCAATATCATTTGAATGTTTTGCCTTTCTACAGTATTTACACTTTCATCCCTTGTTCTCTTCACAGGACTTCATGTTCTTTGAGACGAACAACTAGGGGCCGAGCAGGATTTCCGAGAAAGCGTTCAACATTCCTGGAAGAGCAAGGCCATAAAGCCGTGATGATCAGCACCGAGAGCCCTGACACGGAGCAACCTGTCTGACCGAAAGTAAAGAAAGTACTGAGAGGTGTCCAAGTGTTTTCATTTTGCATGAACAGTGAAGCCTGGGGGGGGGGGGGGGGGGGGGGGGGGGTAGTGTTTGCTGCTTGAGGTTGAAAAACATGATACTGGGCCCTGAGTCCAAAACTTTTAAATTAAATGATAACGACCAGAAACACGTTAATGAAAAGTTTGTGAAGAAGGGATTGGTTTTGTCAGCCTTGTGTGCTTTGGTCAGATCAATAGTCAAGATGTTGCTTCATAGAGATCACTCAGCTTGTCGTTATATTATGGGACCTGCAGGACTCGTGTGCTGCATTCGTTCCTAGATCTTATTTATTGATTTATATATTTTGTGTTATTTGTCCACATCAGTGTGTGAGGTGCACGCAGCTTTTTCGTGTCTGTGTGCTATGAGTGCACTTGTGTGTTTGTGTGTGTGTGTGTGTGTTCACGGAAATATGAACTATCATAGGATAGTGCCATAACAACAATGCTTCATCGACTCCGGGGGAACTTTATAGCTCGTTATGCTGTCCCGGTCGTGTCCACTAGAGGGAGGCAGCTTTTCATTTAAGAATAATGCCCGATTGAACAAACTCAACTTTTAATCATATTCCAAATATTTTTGGGACAAACTCAGGTTGAACTGCATGGTACTGTAAAATAGTGTCGGCTGTTTACCTGCTGGCTCTGGGAATCCCACACCTCAGTGTTTGAGGAGGTTTTGTACATTAAATCATATATATATATATTATATTAATGTTATATGTCATATATTGAATAGATATCCTGGTGCATCCTGGATTTTTTTTTAATCTATTCCACTCTTACTTTACATATTTGACAGTTTTAAATGCAAAGCTCAGAAAATGCAGCTGATGCAGCATTATGAAGTTGATTTGACGAGTGTGGCAATCAGTCTGATTAGGAAAGTACTGCAGCAAAGACATTAGCTTTGTGCTACATAAACATTAAAGTTCCTTTGTAGCATCATCATTTATGCACCTGGAAAACCCATTTAACGTTAGATAATACGGCTTAAAAGGCTTTTTATTTTCGTATGAAGTAGTATACAAATTTTGCTGGGAGCTATTTTCATCGGCAGACTCATATTTTCTTTTGTCGACAGTTTTGTTTTTCTGCCTTCAGTGCAATGACACTTGTTTGTAGAATGACCATAAGTGGATTTATCTTTTAAAAGCAGCATTGCAAGACAAACTATGTGATCGAGTGCTTCAGATGGATGTCTTTTTGCATATTTCTCTGTTTTTATGGCTTAAATTGTTGAGAAACTGTTCGATTTAGTGTAGAAATTTGAATTACATTCTTGCCATTAACATTATTTTAAAAATCATTAACAGTAGAGGCTGGTACTGGATCCTCTAAAGTTTAAAGGCTCTGTGATTGTGTTTAAAAGCAAAATATTCAAGTCAGAATGTGAAACAAAGGGAATTCAGCTATTTGTAGTAAGTTATATATTTAATAGTTAAAGTACTTATTCTTCTACTTTTGCACTAATACTGTGAACTAATGAACCATGTTGTCATTTTGTCATGCGATGAATGCAAACTAACTCTGTGAGCTTCAATAAAACGCAAGTGTGATGTGTGTCATTGTTTTGTGTATTTTTTTTGTAAATCATCAGATCCATTAATCTCCAAAACTCACTGAGCCTCAAAATTAGATTGAAAAAAAAAAATCTGGCCTTGAGTCCTCCCTCCAGTGCCGACTCTAGCAGTGAGAGTAACAATGGTCGGACCCTGTCAAAGTTTAATGTAGAACCACTGAACCTTGCTTGTTAATTAGTGGAGCTCCAGCCGCCTTCATCTTGTTTTAGATGAAACTGCTCAGGTGAAATCTGAAAAGTCAAAAAAAAAAAAACCTGCCGCAGCGAATAATTGAAGGGACCAATTACGTCGACACGTAGATTAAACGATTACATGAAAAAACGGAAATTAGACGATTCACTTTTCTCCGTTTTCAAATAAGCCCATTAACCTGAAGCAGTTAACCTTTGGTGTAAAGTAAAGAAAATCCCCATTTTAATCACACAACAATGGAAAAGAACTTCTCCGGGGTCGACTACAGACGAAGGTCGTGCTTCCATTCTTACTGTCTCGGCTCAAACTGTGTTTTTAATCAAACTGTTTAAACTCTGGTATAATAGAGTCTTTTCATTTGGAATCGACAGAAGATCAGAAGGACTGTGTTGAATGGCCACTCGTCTGATATGAAACATTTGAGGCCTCAGGTCTGCTGCGTATAACCTTTCATATAAGTGTTCTATCTCTGACTTCTATGAATTCCCATGAGTCATGGTAAGAACGAGGCTTCTTTTGTGTAAGTGTTGGTTTAACACATTCCCTGGCGTAGTTGTCTGGAACATATGAGGCAAGTACAGCCCTGACTCCTATAGCTGTGGTTGGAAAACAATGTGAGCAGCGGAGGCGTGTACATGTGCAGTCAGGCATGACATGATTTAAAAAGAAAATTGTTTTTATAGCAGAATAACAGTGTCCGTCAATTCACCCCTGTGCCATTTTTATACAGTTGCTCACAGTCCCCAGAGGATGAACCCTACAGACTTTGGCCATAATCGGACTTGAAACAAAAAAAAATTAGAACAATGTTAAACTACTTTTTTCTCATTTCCTCCAGATTGTGACCACAACTTCTAAGGTTCCTGTTCTCTGGCATGATGTAAAATTTACTTATTGATGAAAACTGAGAGCGTTTGAATTCCTTTTACAGCTGTGATTAGCAAAGATTAAGATTTACTATTTCCTACAAATTTCTTACGAAATGGACCACTGAGAAATCCCTCCCCCTCTTGGGATAAGACAACACTAATTTCCTGCTTTGTTGAATGAGATGTTGGAGAGCAGCACTCGTCCTTTGGAATGAATTGAACGCTGAGCTCGCCCAGTGATACATACGGATGATGTCATCCCAGTGATGATCTGCTGGCTGCGACTTCCCAGTCTGGGAAAAAACGCAGATGTTTATTTGTTGGATTCTGCTTTGTGCAACTTCCCATTTCACAGACTCCCCCCTTGTAATTAGAATCATATTAAAGTTGTGCGGCTCGTAAACTGTGTGATCACTCTCTGTTGTGCGGCGTCTTTAAAATTGACAAGATTCATTACACCAGTTACTTTGAAGTCAAACAAACAACAGCATTTAGTAACTTTGCTTCTGTGAGTGTGACCCGTGTTTAAACCCTGTTTCTGTCCAACATGGCACAGAAAGGACTGTAGCGCCTGTGGGTGGGTCCCACTCTGAGAAGTGTGTTTGCTCATTGTTAATGGTGACCACTGTTGGCTCCTGACAACGTACTGGAATTTCTGGTATCTGTGCCATGAACCCACTTGAGATAAACAAATGGCTAAAGCAACATCTGTGCAAACGTCGCCAGGGAAAACACCACACAACACCCGACTGGGGGAGGGACAGCAGATGTTATATATAGGGGGGGGGGGGGGGTATTTGGCTTAACACTGGCTTAGCTCAGAACAAATCTAAGACGGCAGAGACTGGAGACACTGGCTCCTAAAACAAGAGGCTCATCCATAATTGATTTGCTTTGGGAAACGTGTCTTGCAGAAAATAAACTGCTAATCACATTGTTTTCCACGGAGCGGAATGAGAAAACAATTTGTTTAAGAATTTCATTTGTTTTCCAATTTAGCAACTTTATCAAATGATCAATGTTTTGTTTCAGTATAAGAAAACAACAACACTGAGTTGATTTTTACAATATTTAACTGAAATCTGACCAAAAGTCTTTTAAGCATTGAGCAGCAGCTGCCAACAATATGAGGGACACACGGACCAGATCCCAGTCTCAGCCAGTGGTATCCAAGTCTCCTCCCAGTCACGGTATGCCATTAGAAGGACGTCACCCAGCTCTTTGGACTTTGAAAATCATTATCTGTGAATCGAAATACAGGAAATTACAAAGAAAGGCTCTCTTGGAGCTTATTCATCCGCCAAAGCCCAAGAGTCCCTTCATGAAACACTTTCAAATCCACTAGATTAAGATTTTTCTTTGGATAAATATATTGGCAATTTGTCAAAATGAAAAAATGCCCTTTCTCTCAATGTTAGGGAAAGCAATGGGTCTTAATGGGTTCTTTCTAAGCCCAATTTCTGTTCAGTAGTTTTTGAATAATTATGTCACATTAAACATCCAACCAATCAAACAAAAAACCATCCAACCAACCAACTATCAAACCAGCCAAACAAACAAACAACTGACCAACCAACTATCCAACCAAACAACCAGGAAACAGAGGTAAAAGCATAAACTCCTTGGCATATATCTAAGTTTCTCCAAAATAATACCCTGCAAATCAATTGAGTTGTTTATAACTGTATTACTTCAGTAAGTGGCACTGGAAGGACATGATTCATTTACTTCAGACGCCTTCTCTCCTCGACCTACGTCTGGTACGCTTTTGGAGCCTTGTGGTTTTTAACATGGGCCGCCCTAATGATGACATTCAAATGAAAGGCCAAGAAAAAAAGCTCATTATGTGTAATTTGGAGGGAACACTGCCCCCTTAAAAGAAAAAAGGTAGAATCAGTGGAGATGCTAATTTTACAGGGGCCCCAAAATCGCACAGGTTTGAAAAAATCTTCAACTTTCCTTCAGCATTTTACAGTCGCTTGCTGCTCAGGTCCCTGTAGTTAGCTCAGTATGAAACAACAGATGAAAGACCTCCTGTGAACAAAGTGAATTAATTCTCGTCTAAACCCGTTCCCCTTCTGCAGCCAGACACTGGGCTGACATTAAAGATGAAGTCTGCTGTGCTTGTTAAAAGCTCTTTGCGCTAAGATTAAATGAGCTGTTGAATACAAGACCCCGGACCACACCACGAGCCAGTGCATCCCCCCCCCCCGGCCTCATAAGAGGAGAGCTAGCATAGACAGAAGTGGTCCGAGGGATGATGGATAGATGAGCGGTGTGGAGGAAACGAGCGCCCCCCCCCCCCCTTTTCCATCGATCGAATTAAACTTCCTGTGTAAACGATCAAAGCTTCTGGGTTTAAAAATAAAACCCCATTCTTTTACGGTCATTGCGCAATTGTGGTTTCTCTCCGGTGCGGTCGATGGGGACCACGACTCCAGGATCTGTGACTCACCCGTGCAATTGCAAAACCATCCGGCCGTGCCACCAATAGAGGGTTGTGTCAAAAAATAGAGTTAAGATGTCCAAGGTGGAGCTCAACCACTGCCAACCAGGGGTTAGGGTTAGCTTTTGGTTTCGATATCGCCTGAAGGGGCAACACATTGTTTTTAGATTAAAGACCCACAAACAGTGATGGTAGGAGTCCTGCAAATCACTGGATAAACGGAGGAGCAATTTCCTCTTCACTTTCCCATGTGTCGTTATTTTTATTCCCTCTTTTCCCTCGATAGAATTCCTAGTTTTTACGTGATACAATATTGGGCATCTGCTTCCCAGTCTCGCTTAAGAATCATCTGTTTCTTCTTTCAGCTTGATTAAGTTGAGACAGCGCCGGCAAACCCTCTGTCTCCACGACTGTGCCAGAAATAGACGCCGGGCTGCTGTCGTCGGGAAGCTGCAACACTGTTTACTCTTTCAGTGGCCGATGCTGAGGACAGGGGAGGCTTGTGTGTTTTCTTTGGCTCGGGAATTAGGCTAAATTAAAATAAAAAGGTAAGGGGCGAGAACAAACCACCTGAGCGGTAGGAGGGTGTCCAGCAGTCAGGGCTTTCTCTGCAGGTTGGTAAACAAGGTCTCTGCATGTGTGGCTGCTCATCCAGATGTGCTCTACCAGCTTCTGTTGGCTCTATCTCACCGATTCTGTGTGATTGAAGGTCATTTTAACCCTCATCATCCCATCCGTGTCATCCGATGTACGACTAAACCGAATGGCCACATCTCCCGAGGAACATATACAATATTTGTCAGAGTATAATCAAACCCAGAGGACGTTTCTCCAGCTTTTTCTAAATGTTTGGAGGGTGTTCAGATTTGAGCCGGTGAGCTGAAGCGAGACGCAGCTCACTCCCTGCGACTCGCTGCCAAGATGCAACATGAGGTTCTGTACCACCAACACTTATATTTTCCAGCTTGGGGGAAGTTGATACCTCTGTCAAAGCTGCACAGGGGGATTGTGTTTGTCTTCATGGTTTCACAATGGGGAGAATGTCCTTTGTTGGGGGGGAGAGTGTCTCAGCTTGAGATGCAGTTACAGTAGACACACGGAATAATGCGCTCACTCTAGTGTTGCATGCTGGATTACAGTAGGGATGTTCGATGCCCAAGTCAACTTGTGTGTGTTGAGTTCTCTGGCACGGCTCTACGTTCTCAAGGTTAACAGGGCCCCAGTGGAGAGAAGCAATTTATCCTGCAAAAAAAAAAAAAGAAAGAAAAAGAAGTAGTGCTTCTACTCCTGCATTTAAAACCACGAGCCCGGTGATGTCATTTAGTGAAACAGTCTGGGCGTTGGCAGCAGTCGCAGAGTGCCACGCAAAGTGTTCCCCAGGATGGATGGAGCCACAGGGGCCGCTCTCTCCCTCCTGATAATTCATGAGAGACGCAAATGAGACAAAGCGTTGGTTTCAAGGTCAGCTGAGCACGCGGGGAGACGCAGATACAATCTGACGGTAAATGGAAGTTGGATTTAACGTCTGGTTTCTGTTTTCCTCATCATCTCTCCCTCGTGTGTTTGTGTGTGTGTGTGTGTGTGTACACAGCTGTAAGTGAGCAGCTAAGGCATCTGCAACTTGACTGTTTCACTCACACACACACATGTGCCGTTATTATTTGACTGTTCCATCATTAGCTCTTATTTGCATTCGTTTTCAATTGTGAGGTCAAATGCCTCAGATAAAGACCCTGAAGTCTAGAATTAATATCATATGAATGTCCAGAGATTCAGGTCGACCAGTGGTTCAGAGCAGGATAGTTATTCCCCTGTTTTATTAACAAATGGTTAATTTGACTAAAATTCAAATCTTGTAATTTATCAATTTTCTTGAAGTAGTAATGGCCGTAACTTTACATGCATCACAAGGTTGAACAAATGAATGCAAGGCCATTGGATTGCATTCATGTTTACATTCTACATAAAAGCAAGTTGTTTCTTTTCTCTTTCCACTTTCTGGGGGTTTCACTAGAATTAAATTCAATATTAATGCACATTAAACATATATTACTCTTCTCTGAACAGGAAACAGCTTACAGAGTGAGTACTTTTTTCATTTAAAGTACATTTTTCTATTAATAAATGCAAGGCTTTACTGCAAGAGAGTACTTTTACATTGTGGTTCATTAAGGAGGGGATCTGAATACTTCTCCCACTGCCAGTATAGAGACATATTCATGCTAGATTGCCTCGTACACATCATTAAAACAGGGACAGGGGAACTACTGTACGTTATGTGAACAATTTTAAAATAATGAATAAAGCCTTGTACATTCAACATGGGTTTTAAGATGTGATTTTTCTAGTTTTACTCCACCTCTCACACTTAGGAGGCTGAAAACGTCTCTTCAGAGCAGATACTGTGGAGTGAGTGCAGTGACAGGAGCTGTGGCTCAGTGGGAGGCGGCCAGCAGGAGGGATATTTAACAGCCAACAGGTGGGTGAGTGTGTGTGTGGGGGGGGGATACAGCTGTGCTCAGCTTCACTTTTGCACAAAACATCCCAGTGTCAGGTGTGAACACTGTTATCTATCAAACGCCTCAACAACACCTCCTCAAAACGTCAAAGATTGAACCGAACCTCCAGATCTGAGGAGTTACACACATCTGATCCAGGGTGTAGGTGTTGCCATCGTTATGTCATAGAGAAGTGGCAGGGGGGGGCTTGTGCAGAACACACACGGACGCTAATTCAGTGCAACACACCCCACACCTACCTGTAGCCTGTGTAATTAAACATGCAATAAATCAACTTTATCCTCGGTTATACGCCATCATGAACCACAGATGCAAAGTGGATTGTGTTATATATTCCTTGAAGGGTGCATGCTGTGCTGCCTGATTCAAATCGAATCACCTCCATGCAAAGAAGAGCTGCTTTGTCTGCTGTCGTTCTCTTAAAGATGATCTGAAGCAGTTAGGGCAGCGGCAGTCCCCCCCCCCCCCTTTTTTTACATTCTATTTACATCTACTCATTTGTTTGCAAAGCGAGGAAGAACTTTTCCGTGCAGCCTCTCTCTTAAATCCAGAGTCCATGCTTGTTTTTTGTTCATGCAAATTTGGAAGCAGTGTCTGTGAAAGCAGAAATCGACATCACGCTGACCTTCACAGACTCTCGATGTGGAAAGTAACACAATTTCTATATAGACGATTTTAAAGTCTCTCGGTCTCGGCCTCTCAACTTCTCCACGTCCCAGATTTCTGATGAAGTCGTTTTAAGCTTGATAATTAAACCTGATGTGTAGTGATCACCATGTTGAAAGCAAATTCTAGGTTTGGCTTGAGGGGTGTTTCCTACAGGACGTCCACACCATCCCATCCCTGCACTTAACAGGCAAGTCAAGAATAAACAAAAGTGGCAAAAACTTTCAATTTAGAACAAAAACAAATTGCTGTGTGTGTTTGTACGAGTGTGTGTGTGTGTGTGTGTGTGTGTGTGTGTGTGTGTGTGTGTGTGTGTGTGTGTGTGTGTGTGTGTGTGTGTGCACGTGTGGACTATATGAAGGGTTCAATCACTGTCTAAGCTGTGGCAAATGATGGATGGCTAACTCCTGGGCAGCCGGCTTTGTGGGCCTAGAACTGACAACCTACACATTTAACTCAACTACCCACACCCAAGGCCGATATAACATAACTGTTTTAGCACATCAGCGTGAAGTTAGTGAAGAAACTTCCACTTTGGTGAAACAGTTGTATGTATAATACAAATATCTCTTTAATTTTCATAGATAATATATTTTTTGGGTCATAAACTCCACTTCTCACAGAATAAAATTGAGTGTGTGATATCCTTGACATCACCGCAGCTCTTTCTGATTGGTCCAACAACCAACCAGGTCTCCAGGACATATCCTAACTATAAACTCTGACGAGTGTTGATGTGGCGTTTTCAACAATTCACCAAAAGGCACGTAGCCCACATGCGTAAACACACAGTGCGTTTCTCTGTTGCTCCTCGTGCTGTATCTCCTCCTCCTCCTCCTCCTCCTCTCACTCTCTCTCTTTTAGAGCTGTGACTCCACCAGGAGCCCAAGTGGCTGCAGTTGCAATTAAGCAACCACGCCTGTTGCGCTCTAATGTCTGTGAATTGCAGTACTTATAGGACCCCAGCCTGCAGCGGCGCACAGAGCGCAGCCTCGAGAAAACACTCCTCTACGCCCCCCCACTTCCACTTTCCCTGTATTACTTTAATATCGCGAGAGCCGGCGGCTACATTACGACCCTCCAGGGTTGGTGCTGTCCGCTGCTGTGGGTCTGAGAGGCAACAGTCCAGTCGGTGACCCAGCCAGGCGCTCCGTGTCCGGGAACACGCACCGCAGCCATGGAGTACCTCACGTTTTGCTTTGTGTTTTCATGCTGGATGAAGTTGGCAATTTCTCTCTCCTCCACCGCCTCACCTCAGACTCCTGCGCCTATTCCAAAAGGTAAGATTCGATTAAAACACAAAAACTTTCTCTGTCTGGTTTCACACCGGTCAAACTTTTCTGCCATTACGCACGAAGCGACTTCACACTTTTACAGCTTTTGCGCGTTTCATAGAACATCTCCGAGCTGCTGTGCCAAGAGTGGAAAGTGGAAGTGATGTATTTTTTTTAAGGGGGGGGGGGGGGGGGGGGGTACACTTTACATCATGTGCAGGAGGTGCAGATTGCACAGTCGACGTGCCAGCGCGTAAAATGACATGATGGTGCCCCACACAAAAGAACCGTCTGCGGTTTGTCACAATCCCGTTTTTATGTCATGTTGTTTGGCTGCGCACAGACACACACGTCTCACATGTTCGCCCCCCCTTTTTTTTTTTGCTTTGTTCATCCAAGAGTAAAAAACTAGAACTGTCAACCCGAGACATGATTTACTCAACGTCAGGATGCGCAAGAAACCCATTAGTATGTGATGCTTATGTTAAACAAACAATTACGCGCGTAAAACACCCAGAGCAGGAGTCGTTAACCTGTTGTAATGTAATGCTGGTGGAGCAGAGCCAAGCGCAACCGGCTCTTACCGCTGATTGCTCAGACCTATAGAATAAAGTACATGTAGTGGTGCTCGCCCACGGCAGCAGCAGCGATGTGTCACGGTTTTATTGACTTGTGTGTAAAGCTTTCCCCAGTTAACATGTTGCTGTGGCTAAATTGCTCTTAATTGCCCAGACATCATTTCAGTTAAACACAACTCTTGTCACTTTGCAGCTTGTGAAAAAAAAAAAGTGTGGATGTGTGGAAATCTGCTTCTGTCCCACAGATGCATTTTGTTGTGTGCCATCATCAGGGCACAGCATCAGTCTCTCCACACAGGCTCCTGTATTGTCCTCCGGTCTGGGGGACTCGCTGGGTGTCCTCCACAAAGCAGCCACTTTAAACTTTTACAAGCGTTAAAATGTTTGCCTGCGAGAAGCTTCCAACTACTTGGAAGGCTCATATCACCGGGGAACCGTGAATGTGAATTCATGTAAGGCAGCGAATACAAAACCTCCCACAATAAAAAGGATTTGGACGAAATCGGTAAATGGAAACGTTCTCCCTTTATGTGACGGAGTGCAGTGAACATTTAATGACCTCCTATCAAAGTAGTTTATTTGGGTCATATTCAGTTTTGTTTGTTTCTACTGCAACTGCGTCCACTGAGGATTTTATCAGGTGCCATGTTTACGGCGAAGGTCTTTAGGCTTATACTAGTCATTAAAAATAGACTTTTGCATTTTTCAACCTTGCAAAAAGTTGAATTTAAATTTCCAGACAGACAAGATCGAGGCCCAGGAGGCAAAACCTGAGCCATATGTTTTTAACTGCGTCATAATGACTAAACCGTGTCCACAGTTATCAGATGTTTATAAACCAATCAGGATCCTGGCGTCAGGAGCACTCCTACACAACACCAACCATATGATGTGTGAGAATCGTGGCGTCTCAAACTTCATGAGTCATTTTCCATCTTTTTATTGTATTTTCCAGAGAAAACTAGAAGTAACACGAGAAGCAAACAGTTTGAAGGACTCGGTATAATCGCTGTGAGTCGCGTCCAGCTGCTCTGAGGCCCGAGTGTGAGTCTTTAGAAAGACGTCAGCTTATCTGTCATCCACCAAGTTGTTCATAGAGTCACTCCACTGTTGGGTGGGGCGACACAAAGCACAACCAGTGGTTGGTGTGACACCAATATGAGATCCACGGAAACCATTTAAATGACATGTAACACAGGTATTCAAATTCCCTTGTCTGTGTTTACTGTCAGCTGTGTGAAGAGATGGAGGGAGTGTGTCACTGTTGTTTCAGGCTCAATACTTTCTCTCAAGCACAGATGTGACCAGTGGTATTCAGCACTGAGAGGGGGGGGGGGGGGGTTCTAACAGAAAGGCAGAGCTCTACCAGTTCCCTCACCTCCAAGCACCTGGTCAGTGGCTGGGCACAGTGAACAGCAGACGTGGCTGTTGGTGTGTCCGTTTTGGAAAGTTACAAAAACTGGGTGGTGTGGAGTCAGACGGTCCAGCCCTCTGAAAGGAGCCTTTCACTGGCTGCTGACTGGCTGCGTGAGCGGAGTCCACAGCGGATTTAACGTGTAGATCTTTTTGTCTGCGTCTGCCGGCTACATTTCTCTGGACTCAATTCTATCCTACGTGTTGCTTTAACAGATATTTTTCTAATATCGGTGTGCAAATAAGTAACAAAAGGACAAGAGTCAGGTTAATTCAGGAAAACGTGTCACGTGTTGGTAGTATGTTGTGTTTGTCTTCAGGAAAACAAATGAATAGATATCTATATAACTCAATAGAAGAGATGGACCCAGGACCCTAGACATTTTCTCTAATTTCCATGCAAATATTAATTAATGGATCTTGATGAAACAAATCAGGTATATATTTTGAGGACTGATATCTGAGTTTTTAAAATTTGTTTGGAACAGTTGGGCCTAGGTAGGGGTATGCATTCTACTCAGAGACTTTCTAGGTCTGCTGAACATCAACATATCACGATGTGAAAACTGTAGAGGTTGATCTAAACCAGGCCTCGGAGGATTCACTGCTCATTTTATTGCAGCGACCTTATGAGTTATTATACACTTGGTGGAAACACTTGTATTCCTGACAGTAACTGGTGCGTAATTCTGGGTAAATGTTTACAGGAGACTGGGACAAACACCATGATGATGTGGTCTGTCCTGTGGAACTGGCGTCTTTGGATGAGACCTTTCCCAGACTTCACTGACATGTCAACAGGCAGCGTTTTATAGAGAAAGAAAAGGAAACTCCACCTTAGATTGCCCGGGACTTATACACTGGATAATGGAGCTCTCTATTGCCTGTAATTCCAGAGTAACAAACTAACAAACCCAGTTGGCAGGGAAAGGCTGTAATCACGCCTCAGAACATTGTCACTTTATCCCCACAAGGTTGATTTCGTGCCTCCGTTTCAGCCGGATGTGTTGTGCTGTCTGCTTGTTTCTTTTCTTCCCTGTGTCTGATGTGCTTTCTTCCAACCTTGAAACCGATATCAACAGCAGGATATGCAGCAGCTTTCCCAGGATGCAACACTTACATGTACGGAAAGCAGATCACATTTCAGCAGTGGACTCGTCAGGATCATGGTACGAACATAGAAGTTGTGTAAATAATGAATGTCTGGAAGAGGGACTTGAGCAGCTGCGGATCTTTAAAAGCTCTTTTGGCTGAAATTCATATTGATACAGCTGAGAGGTCAGAAAGTTCAAAATTCGTAATGTTCGTCCAACTCATAGCTTTGTTTTAAGCTGTTATCATTAGTAACTGTACATGCATTAATAACCAGAGGCTTTGGAAACCGGGGATGGGATGTACTTTCACTTCTATACGGTACTTTGGTACATTGTTCATGTATTTGAACTTTGCTTGAGTAGAATTATTACTTTTACAATGCATTATGTTACATATTCACATAGTTTTTAATTCTTTTTAACGTAATAATTAGGACAGAGGAATTGGTCCAATCAGAGCAGGTAGGTAACTTTAGACCCCGCCTCCAGCACCACTAACATCACTGGTAATGATGAAACAGATTTGAAGGAGGCTGAGACTCAGCCATAATGATGTACTTTTACTTTTAATACTTAACATTTTGAAGAATTTACCTTTAATCAAGTAGAAAACATAATGTTTGTCTTTATATTTCTACTTCCTCCACCACTTCAAACAAATTATCCAGCTGGGAGGAACGTGCAGATCCCAGACGATGCTCTCCAGGGAGCCGCTCAGTGCTTAATCTTTAAAATGCAGTTTCAATTCACACTCCAGGTAGAAACAGGAGCTTTTTCAAGGAAACAGCACGTGGCTGCACATGAATATACCTGATTCAGATCACCTCTGCAGGAAATAGGATCAAAACACAATAGCTCATATCATGAAAGTGTGTTTTGCTTTTCCAATACGTTTAATTTAAGCAAAAAAACAACAAAGCACACTGCTGTGGTAAACTCTTAATTGTGTTTTTGTTAAAATAAACCAGGTGTGTTCCTGTTAACAGAGAATGCTTTAATGTGCAACACTAAAACGCAGAGTGTGGCCGACAGAGGAAACACAACCCAACAAGAAAGGTCATGACACAAACCAGATGAAATGAAAGTGTTATTTCTACATTATGATGTTGGTTTGTTTTGGATAAAGTAATTAAACTGTTTCCTGATTTAAAATGACGTGTGACGAGACTTCAGAGTTGTTTCCTGGCTCAGTTGCTGGTGACATGGTGCCACATCCTGAGGCTGAAGGGCCTGTGGTTTAACACATGTAATTGAAAACACACCCTCTATCTGTAGATGCACTCCGCTGCCCTGGTGATGTGGAAACGGTGTGTTTTATCAATCATGATGGACTTTGACTCCGTGATCCCCTTGGTGGGCAGCTAGAATGATGTCAACCCAGTTTATCTCTGAGCTCTTTGGTTTTCTAGTCCTGTGTGTATGCATCCCTTGAATCTGGCTACTAAGGAAACCTCCACAGATTTCCCTCTTGCTATGCTTACACTTGGCGTCCATGCTTCTCTGGAGGTTTTCTAAACCCCTCAAAATGGAGACATGGACACAGGGCATGCTTTGGTTTAGTTTGTAGATGTCTATGTGATGCATTCTCAGGTGTGTTAGTATGGACAGAGATCATTTCTGATTCACAGCTAGACAATCCTCCTGATCTCCATTGATTTCATTTTAATAAAGACGTTTAAATACTTGGCCTAAGGCTAATCAGATGCACATGGAGTATTGGCCTTGGTTAGGACCATAGTATTTGTTACTGTAGCTGAAAAGGAACATATGCATGTCAGGAGGCTCCTGTCTTTTAGATATCAACAAAACCACTGACACTGCTTGTGGTTACATTAAAAGTCTGACGTATTCTATAGCTAGAAAAAAACACAGTTACTGTAGGTTGTGTATTAAACGTCTCTGTTATAGCTGAGGGCTGAGAAATGAAGGGATGGTGGATACTTTATGTGAGGCGTGAACAGTTAAAGAAATGTATTGGACTAAGAAGAGATTTGCATCTGTGTTTCTCCCTCTTATATATACATTCAGTCCAATACACACACAATATATATACAGATGTTTTTTTTATCTGGTATCAACAATTCAGCAGGCAAACCCACTTCCAGCAGAAACCAGATGTATATAAGTGACATATGAAGTCAGGGTTTTGACTGTGAACTTGTTTGCCGTTATCACCATATTTAAAAGATGTCAAACTGAAGCTGGTTTTTAACCCCCCCTTCAAATGTGGTTACTCAGAACAGATGTAAACACATTTGATTTCCATCGGGGTCGGACAACACATTGTTCTCCCGTATAATCGACTATAAGCGGCATCAATCAACAGGGTGAAAACAATGTGAATGTCCTTTTACTAGCTCAAGCAACTTAAGTGAACTAAAGCAACTTGTTTAAATCCTGGAAAAGGTGCGTTTGGCTAATCTTACATGACACATCAGCAGAATCCTCATAAAATCTTATCCTGTCCCATAAATCTGATGCGTGCTGCTGGAAACGTTCCCTTTTAGAGAATGTTGTTAATGGGATGGGTTTCAGTTTGTTTCAGCAACACAACACGTTTCAGCTGCACAACCTGGCAGTTTGACTCAGTGTCGAACTTTGGCAACAGCTCATGGGCCCGTCAATGAAGAGTCATTGCCGGGGAGGCTGTTAAACTGTGTGTACTGTGATGCTGACGTCTCCTTTTATTATTATTTTATGTGCAGGGAAGATACACGAAGGAAACCTTGAGTTAAAGGTAAATGTAAAGTTAAATTCCTCAAGCAAAAGTCGGCCAATGACTCGACAACTTGCACTTCCCTTTGACCCCACACTTCTCTTTCTTTCTTTCTTTCTTTGTGTGAGACTTACAGGTAAAAAACTGTTTATTTTCCTGGATGACCAAAATAGAGCAGGGGCTCTGTGCTCGCTGTCCAGGAATCTCTCGTCAAAAGAGGAGAGAACTTGTTATCCTTACGTTCAAGGCCAGGGCACATTCCCACGATGCCTCTTTACGTTCTGCAAGAAATGCTTACTTAGGTTCGGCACCAGCCAGTGAGTCAGGACCTCTGCTCGTCTAAGTGTGAAAGTTTACCTAGACGGCTGATCCACATGTGGTGCAGAGAGCGAGCGCCAGAGGGAAAAACCACTCGGTGTCCAAGCCCATTCTTGGAGAAGAGTTACTGCGGCACTGTACCGGGCTACATTCCTCTCCCCCCCACTGTGGGCTGTTCATACAGTACTGACAAGAGGACATGCTGTATTTACTCTGACTACACACCCATCCTCTGAAATCGCGGCTGTCTAGAAGCTTCTCCTTTCGAGTGTCTGGAAGCTTTTTCCTCATTATTCCTCTAATTACGCTGTTTACGTCAAAAAACACTTCAAGAGAACTGGACATCTGGCAACTGGCATTTGTGTACAGACAGAAAATGTGTTGTTTTGTTGTCCTCCAACTGTTTTTCTCTCTCCGGCTGATTAATCTGAGCAGCATGAATCTCATCTCATTAACACCCCGGCTCATTCCCATTTCTCTGTAATGAGACTGAATACAAAAACAACTCAAACTTAATACAATGAATTTATATTAAGCCTGCATGTTGCATGAAAAAGCCTAGATGGCCTCTTGACTTCTGTCACTATTTCTAAAGTAGAAGTTTCTCATATATATTATTAGCTCTATATATTTAGTAGAATATTTTATTCATAATCTTTTAAAGGTAATCCGAAAATATCAGAAAGAAATATTTTTTCTTGTTTCTTGTTATGAGTCTTATTTTTATGAGCTGAAATATCTAGATAAAGATATATCAATATATAGAGTTACCATCGATATACATGTATGTGGGCTTGCTTAAAGTGTTTCATAAGTTTGCCTATAGTTCCAAGTAATACTATATACTATATAGTGGCAGTTAACATTTTTGCCAGACCATAATGTGGTTTAGTTCTTTCATTGCTTTTCTGAACCTCTCTGGCAGCATTTGGTTCACATACTGTATATTTCAATAGAGAATACAAATCTGCTTTTAAAGACCAGAAATATAGTTGAGATTACTTTTCCACTTGAGACCTGAGAGAGTGTTGCTGGAAAAAACCTCAACTCCTTTATTACACCACATTGTAAAATCTATTCTCTATTAAAGTTTGAATGCAGCATCTGAAACTGCACATTTTGGAGATGGTGAATATTAGTTAAGGTTAGCTTTGTAAAGATAAAGTGGAGATGAAAAAATTATCTGCCAGGGGTTTTGTTTTCTGTAAAAACTGGTAGCTATACATTTACAGTGTGGGAGGTCAGTTCCCTTTCAGCCTTCATCCATTGCTCGATGTGCAATTCAGCAATCTGTCGGAAAACAGCGTGCCAAGCCGATTAGGAGAGGACTTCCAGGAAGTGATGGAAAGCCCTAATCAAAAACTGGAGTGGGATCGGCTTATTGTCAACCGGCAGTTTAATGTAACACGGAGAGATAAATGGCCTCCGCTCGGCAGTGAATTGACACATCATAATTATCCCCTTGGCACTTTGAGCCGAGTTTGGTGACAATGTTGTGAGACGCAGCCAAGAACTCCAGCCCCATTGTTCCCACGCTGTGCATTCTGAGTGAGTCTTTCTCCACTAGAAACTGGGTTAAGAACGAAGGAGACTTGGCCGAGTGTTAATGCAACGCTCGTAAAGTAACAAATAAAAAATGTCAATCTGCAGAGGTTTGCATTCCCAGGCTGTATTTATGCAAGGGATCAAGGGGGGGGGGGGGGGGGTGGGGATATTGGTGTGCGGCTGTTTCTCTGTTATCAGGAGCAAGTGTGTGTTTCTGTTTTTTATCATGAGTATGACAGTGAAGGAAAAGTTATAGTTGACAGAATTTAAACCCTTTGCTTTAAATCACACAAATACAAACAAAGCTGTTGGAAGTGAGTTGAGTTCATTGCACAGATATATAAAAAAATATATATATTGAGCTGATTCAAAGTGATTTACAAATGAGTTGGAAATAGATTAAAAAAAGTATCCCATATATTATTAAGCCTCAGTGAACAATAGGGTTTCAAGCCCTGATGTAAGTGCACTGACAGCTTTAGCAGACCCCGTGTTGTCAGGAAGCTTTTTTCACAGGTGGGGTGGGGGGGTTAAGAAGTGCTCTGCTTTTGATTCTGGGAACGCAGAGTAAACCTGTCCCAGGTGACCTGAGCGGGTTGGAGGCTTCACAGGCATCAAGTAAATCAGAGATGACAAGTATAGTGATTTTTAACTCCATTCTTTTACACACAGGAAGCCGGTGCAGTGATTTTAAGAACCGGTGTGTTGTGTTGTAGTTTTCTTGATTTGTCGTGGACTTTTGGCCGCACCTTTCTGGATGAGCTGCAGCCTCTGGTTGGTTTTCCACTAAAAACACTATTGTTACAGTCTTGCCTTTGTCTTTATGTGGCAGCTGAAGTTCAGAGTCCTAAACTACACAAAGATTTCAGGATGTCACAGATTCAGGCTGAGCACTGACTTTTAATCTGTCCTCTTTCAGGCCAAAAACACTTATTAATGTTTAGCAGTAGAAAGTTGTACAACACACTGTTGTAAGGAAGTAGGGCGCCTGTAAAACTTTCATGTAACCATTAAAACAACCTGCCTGGAAAATGTATTTCGCAGATGTACGAGACACCGTCAGCTCCCAGCACTACGCTGCATCATCCCCTGCCTTCAAGCCAAGTACAAGAACAAGGACACACCTGTGGCACAAAGCAGGCTTTCCGTTCCACCACACTGCGCTAATGTGAAACTCATGTTGTTCTTATTCTGACCAGTTCCTAGCCATAATAATAGTAATAACTTGAATTTATGTAGCGCCTCTCAAGACACCCAAGATGCTTTAGATGTGTCAATAGAGACAGAAAGAGAAAGGAAAGTAATTCACCAAAACAGGACATGTGCCATCTGAGGCTGTGAGGCTGGAGGCGGACGTGGGTGGAGGGGGGGAACTATTTCCAACCTGTAAGAAAGAAGAAAGTCTGTGTCACAGCAGTTGCTGGAATCGCTATTAGAGCCATGACAGGGCCACAGGCTAGACTGGGATGAGAGAATGGCTAAGTCACAATGATAGGAAAAGCTGGGAACGAGCTGCTTGTAATGTACTTTAGTGCGGAGGAGTGAGTGGGAGGTCGAGGATTTGGGTCAAAATGAAAAGGCGCCTATATATCGTTCACCTCTCCAATGTAAAATAAGACAAATCCACCGTAGCTTGATTTTATGTCCAACGTTTGAACGTCCACACAGACAGTCTGGGTCTGGTATATATTCAGACACTATGTCAACATATTTGTTCTCCCTCGTGTGCCATAACTTTCCCTTTCATGGCCGCCGCAGAGGCTTTGAATGACCAGTGGGAGGGAGTCGGGTTGTACTTATAGACTGTACATAAAGATGGACGTCTCCCCTTCCTCCCATTATCCAGACGTGAAGCTGAAATATCCTAAATACGAGTGGGGTTGCATCAACGATGTCTTTTTCGGAGCCAGAGTCTGTGCCGTAGCAAATCGGGGGTATGGAGGTATCGAAGTCCCGCCCATATGCGCGAACTCGCAATCACCAGTCAGCTGTCAATCATGACGTGTCAACCTGTTGTTTTAAATAACTTATTAAACTGATCTGAAAACTTATTAGAACATTATCTGTTCAAAATATTTGAACCGATGTCCCATCTGCTAACATGGAGAAGACGTGGTATATGATCTATATTATAGCCAGATCAAGATGCTTTGGCTTCATTTCTAGGGAGTCGTTACAAAGAGTCTAGATGGTTCAAATCGTCACATATCTAAAATGTAATTTGTTATCGCTTTAATTGTTTCGTACATTTTGAGATTCGCTGTGGAGTCAACAAAACAAATAATCCACACACTCCAGGCTCATAAAAACTGCTATTAAATGAGCTAATAAAAATGTGTTAATCTTTAGGTCTTTTCGAGGCCTTTACTCATTCTATGGTTCCTCTGACGCTTCCAACGCTACTCGCCAGTGAAGGATAGTAAATAATTTACAAGGGGATTTATTGGAACATAGTGCTGCATATTAAATAGGAAGCAGATCGGCTCTGCAAACATGAAAAGCAAGATTAGTCTTCAAGTGGCTTTTGAAGTCGTATTAAAGGGTTGTCAACTTTTTTTGTTGGTCTGTCCAAATACTAACACACAACAATGTTTAGCACATTTTCAAATAATCTGTTCACAGCTGGGGAGGAATTAGTGCCCCTCCCCAGCCACGTGTTATGATAGTGTTTTACGAACCAGAACTACTTCCCTCCGTTGCCCACATCAACAGATCTCCGCCGCCGCCGCTCAGATCAAAGCTACATCCTGTGAACACAAGAAGTGAAAACTTGCCTCTCGAGCTTCACATCCAGCGTCAGTGATAATTTGTATTTGGTCTAACCCTTCCTGAAACCTCAAACTTTCAGCGCTCACGACCACTGGAAATGTCCTGGAGGTTTGTGGGAGTTCCTCTAACCCAGGGAGATAGAAACCATCGAGTCCAGGTTTTAAAATACACGCCTCTGTTTTTGAATCCAATTAAAACTACAGCTCTGTTCCTCGGAGGCCCTAACCAAATGGTTACCAGTTTGTTGACTTAGGTCTGAGGTTTACATGGAACTCGCTTCACTGAGGTATAAATCTAAATAATCTAAAATAGGTACATATGCATGAAGCTGCATTCACAACTAAAGAGAGGTCACAAGCTTTCTGCTGAAACAGTTTATTCCCAAATCCCTGTAATCAGCTGTGTAAATGTGCTCTCCTCTCTTTTTCAGAAAAATTGCTTGTCTTAACCGTAGCGACACAGGAAACAGATGGCTTCCTCCGCTTTATGCAGTCCGCAAACTATTTCAACTACACCGTGAAGGTAAGGATCCCAGTCTCCTCTTCCAAAATTACACTTTGTCCCAGCACACAATGCTACACACACACACACACACACGGTAGCCAAATGTTTCCTTTTTCAAAACACAATTCACAAGATTGATTAGGCCCATTAAGGGAAACAGTGAAGTGCGGCAAGCTGCAAAAGGAGCTCTATGGTGACCGCTGCTGAGTGTGGCTGCAGAATTCCGCTCTGTGGTCGGAGAACCAACAGTAAAATAAAAAAAACATTGCTTTTAGTGGCGTGGGGCGCCGAGTTCACGGCCTGCTCACGTTTCCTCAGATCTCTCCTCACCAGTTTGTATTCCACCTCCTGCAGACACACACTTGCAAACCCTAACAGCTCAGGTTTTTCCTTCTCGCCTCAGGTAATTTGGACACTATAATTTGGATTATCGTAAACTCCAACACTCGCCAATCACCTCTTTGTGTTTGTGTGTGTGTGTGTGTGTGTGTGTGTGTGTGTGTGTGTGTGTGTGTTATTCATAAGCATGTTAAAAGTTTGTTCTGGCAGCTTTTACAGACAGGCGTGATCACAGTGAGTCATTGTAGTAATCAGTGGACTGGATAGCATAACGGATCCATTGTCCAGACGAGATTCTTTGGCCTATTTTCTTGAGTCAAGTGTAATAGTCATGATGACACTGGACGGGCCAAACTCACGCCCCCTTAATTCCGGAGAAGGTCTTGGAACATTCTTGCCAATTGAAAAATATGTGAAATTCTTTTTGAAAACAGATTGTTTTATTCACTGCGAAGCTTCCTTTCGGGGATTTTTGGTGTCAGACCAGTTGACGTCAGTTCTCCACAACTTGTCCTTCATGTTTTCTGTCTCAGGTGTTGGGAATGGGAGAGGCGTGGAAGGGCGGAGATGTGGGTCGTTCTATCGGTGGAGGGCAGAAAGTCAGACTACTGAAGGAGGCCATGGAGGCTCTGGCTGACCAGGAGGATCTTGTTGTCCTGTCCGTGGACAGGTACGTTGATCACCTAAGATATTTTTGAAATTTGTTGTTTTTCTGTGTTTTTTCATTTTCTTTCTCTGAGAGATGTTCATTTACTACCATTGAAGGATGCAAAACCTCTCCAATTACAGCTCAGGTCTATGTATTTAAAGTGAAAACTCATTTTCACTACGGCAGCCTGTAATAGCTGCTTTGCTTCCTCCACTCATGCAGAGTGATCATTACAGAGCATCATCAAATATACGAGGAGGGTAATGCCCATGTGGAGGTGGCTGAATTATGAGTTGTGAAGGCCGATGGAAAGTGTGAATGAGGTAATGAGAGTGATTTGGGATAATAACAGCTCCGAAGGTCATAGTTCCTCAACTGAACAGGAGATGATGCTACTTAGTGTAGCTTGACACAACTTGCACAGTTGTCACGCCCCTGAAACAGGTGATTTTTATTTTTGTAGAAGTGATTGTTGTGTAGCTACACTTCGCAGGAGAAGATGAGTGAATTGTGTGCATTTAAAAAATGTATAAAGCAGCTCTGACACCTCAACCCTTCTGATAACTGAAATATTTGACTGAACTTCTGAGCATCTGCATCTCCTGTGCTTCAGTTTGAGTCGGTCTCCTCACATTACTGAGCTGATGTCTGCAGATTTCTGCTCTCGCTCTCGGTTTTTGTGAAATGACCAAACCAATAGAATGGCTGGTTTTACGTGGACCAATGAAAACGTCACAACATACACACAAATCTAAGACCTAGGGGAGATAATCTATTTTAATGGTGCCATTACTTTCCTTAAAGGTTTTCCTTGAATTTAATTATACCTGTGTCGTGAATACATCCTTGGTTTTCAAGCGGTATTTACACGTAATTACACCAACACTGTTGCTAGGTAAGAAACCACTGAATTGATGGCGACGTGTTTCTAGGGTGTCTGCGTGTCAGAGTTTATGAATGGAAAAAGTTAATAAACACACAAGCTCAGCCATCCTGCCCCAGAGCTCGACTGTCACCACACAGTGTGTGGGAGAGCAGCGGGTATCGGAGAGAGAGAGAGAGAGAGAGAGAGAGAGAGAGATAGAGAAAGAGAGAGAGAGAGAGAGAGAGAGAGAGAGGAGGAGGTTCTGAGGGAAATCATCACAGAATCTGAAAGTGAAATGCAGAAATGATGCTTGCGGCAAAAAAAGAAACCACACTCTTGAGTAAAGAAAGAGAGAGAAACTCCACACTCAATAAGTGAGAGAGTATCAAACAAGCCAATTTGTTCCCGGGCCAGTTTGGTCATTATTGTCTGGTAATTACGTTTTTAAATCTATTTAATCAAATAAATGTTCTGTTATGAATTGCAGGTCTTTCTTTTTCTTTTTTTTCACTGGAGCAGTAACCGTGATTGATGAGGTAACAAGCGACAGTGGGTTGTTGTATGAACATGTGTCGGCCACATGTGGACTCAGCAGAGCCAACGCTGGCTGTTCGTCTGACTCCGTTCTTCTCGTGACTCGTTGGTCTGAGGAAGCTCGGATTGTATAAAGAAGGAGTCCCGCTTTGTCTGGAACCTTATGTAAACTGGTGTGTGTATTTATCCACGGTCACTCGTAGGCGAACAGCGGTCCAGACCCAGACCCCCGGTCCCAATCGGGCTCAGCATTATATTCTATAACTCATTCAGAAGATATTTAAACTTGACAGGGCAACTTCAATTTAACTGGCGCAGCATTTCCAGCTTTTATTGCTTTGGGTTTGCGGCCCAGGAAACTTACAGACCAATCGCATAGGTTGTAAATCATCGCCCATAACGCTGCTCAGCACGTCACCGACACTCGAGACAGTGAGGGAGAGACACAGAGGGGACACAAGAAGGGATAAGAGGTCAAAGCTGGAGAAATCAGGGTAAGGGAAGGAGTTGGATTTAAGAGGAAAAACGGAGCAAACGATGTGTTAAAAGCTGTTTGAGCGTAAAGATGTGATGTGAATGTGTTGAAATGTGAAACACTAGAAGGCAGACACCAGTCCAGAATCAACGTCAGTGATTCCTGTGACCAGCGTGAACCGGCTCTTTTACTACGACGACTTCACGCCATAAAGTAATTAAAGAAACATGAGGATTTTCCACATCCCAGAAATAACTGCCCTTCCAGTGATTGCAATGCTTTTTAACAAGTCACCACAGAGTCACAACACTGCGTGCATCAACACGGTGTCTTGTGGGTAAATGTCTGGCACAGCAGGAACCTTTTGGAATTGCCCTGACGGTGCAGTCCAGGAATGCCTGCAGACACAATCACTCACTCACGAAGAATGTCCACTGTTTACATTTAGATCTCTATCCGTCTTACACAAGTCAAAGCCTAAGGTTGTGCTTCTTAAGGTAAAGTTAGTAAAACTGTCACACTCCCCGTAAAGGATCAAATCTGAAATGATAACCGCATTTCACTTCTCCCCTTCAGCTACGATCTTGTCTTCGCCGGGGGACCGGAGGAGATTCTCAGGAAGTTCCAGCAGGCCAATCACAAAGTACTGTTCGCTGCAGAGGGACTGATATGGCCGGATAAGAGACTTGCTGACAAGTACCCCTCGGTCCGCAGTGGGAAACGCTACCTCAACTCTGGAGGTGGGTGCCAAAATATTCTAAATATGATGGAAATGCTGGAATGTTGAACGTCTCCTCCCGGACATGTTAACACTTTGTCGTCAGAGGCCATTTGTGACCCTCAACTACTCGATGGTCAGGTTACATGTAGCTGCTACTTTATAATGTGGTAATATGAATTGGTCTAAATTCTTAACCCCATTTTTTAGCCCAGACCCTTCCAGACTCAAATAAAAGTCTGGTTGCCACAGATTTTACGATGAGGTAGATTAGTGTTAATCTTGTAAATCCGACACCTCCCTGTGTGTGTGTGTGTGTGTGTGTGTGTGTGTGTGTGTGTGTGTGTGTGTGTGTGTGTGTTTCTGTGTGTGTGTGTGTGTTTCTGTGTGTGTGTATGTTTACATCTTCTGCTAACAGCTGTCAAATCTTAAAGACTTGCAGGCCAAGCAGGAATTTGGAGGGCGGGCTAAACACCAGCTACCCTTATTGTAGCCGATGTAGAGAGACAGACCAGAGTTAGTTTTTGAATATGAAACCACCAGACTTTTATTATTGTGGAAGTACATTTACCCCCGAAACGCGGCCTCCCAGTGGTCTGTCCTGTCCCAGTGGACATGCACGGACAGGAACCAATTGTCAACACTAACTGCAATCGTTTATCACTCCTGATGCATTGTTTTAGTGATCATCCTCCTTTTCCTCCTCGATATTTCTCCTTCACGTGTACAGCTGCTCCAAAGCATAACATCAGTGTGACTTCAAGTGAACTTTCTATTGAGAAAATTCATAGCAGCAGTTATCTCTGGGGCCTCTGGGCAGGACTGATGGACTCTTTACAATATTATTTACAGAGGCCCAACATTCCCCCGATGAGTGAGGCTTTTGGCGAAAGTGGAAAGGAAAAACTTTTAGCAGGAAGAAACCTCGAAATAAGTAAGCCTGCATTCTGGGAGTGCAGTGTTCCAGTGGGGTGATGGTTACTGTTAGGTCTGTTTGATATGATTGCGCCTGATTATTAAGGGATTATTGAGGATTTAGAATTCTCTGCTGGACTTTACAAGGAGCCGCTATGTTCTGGATCAGCAGTCGTTTAACTTGTTTTTCTGCATCTTTTTTCGACACAGAATGTTGGGTATATCATCTGTGCACCGAGAACGTGCAGAGGACTTAACAAAGGATGAGTATATCCTCAAATGACAGGACCAGCTGCATCCTTGCCCGTTCTCCAGGACACCGAATTACTGCCTTCCCTGTGGTCGTCAGCCTGGCCTGACCTCCCATACGGAAGCCTGGATGTCTCGTTCATTGTCATTGACATGACATGTGGATTTGTCTTGGCCCCCCGAATGTCCCGCAGTTCCTATAAAATTGTAGGTTTTGATCGCCCTCCTATGGATCCTGCCCAAGTGACCATCGTGGAATGTTTTAGAGAATCTTGAGACTCACTACTGGGTCACAGAGTAGATGCAGATAGAATCAAGATACACTGAGGTTGTGTGTTCATTTGAGGTGATCCATCTAATAACCTGAAACTGGGGAGCAGTGCAAACCAGTGACTTCTTTTCCCACAGGCATTGGGACAAAAAGAAATTCACTTCCCAGGGTCTGTTGTTTTTAAAGCCATCATCTTGTGGACGAGCTGCTGACAATACCAATCAAATGAAATGTTGTGATTTGCTTTTATCCATCAACTTGTTTACAGTGTCTGAGGCTTTTTTTTAATGACGGGATGCAAAATGGCACAGACCAGCAACATAGCCATACCCTGCAATCTGCGTCTGTGGTCAGTGACCTTAAGCGAGAGAAGGACGCAGAGGAGACGTCAGGGAAAACAGGAGGAGAGGTTGCCATGCGAATGTACATTTAGAGAGGGTGTGAGATGCAGACTGGTTCAGAGGCTCGGCTGGTAGCGCACTGTAGGACACTTATGATGTATAGATTATAGCTTCCAGACAGTCCTTCGTTGCACTATTCTCTCGACAAACTGAGGGAAGGGAAAGCTAAGGCACATTTCTGGCCTGCTTTGGATTTTGGCCCAAAATCACACTTTGTGTGAAGCATTCCAGCTTCAGAGGGACTAAGCTGCCCGCAGATAGGGTATAATTGTCACCAAGCGCCTGCCAGCTATACAACCTTATTAACAACTCTCAACCTATAATTAACGGCTGCATGTGTGAATCATTCTGTTAATTACTTTCAGGTATAATCGGCAGTGCCCCGTACATAAACAGAATGGTTTCCCAGTGGGACCTCCATGACAACGATGACGACCAGCTCTTCTACACTAAAATATACGTGGATCCCTTACAGAGAGTAAGTATCTTGATTTATGACAACACTGATTTAAATAAGAATAGATCCCTGGTAAACATACTGTAGCTTTGTCCCAATTCAGTGGTAGTTTAAACCTCGAAGGTTGAACCAAAATTAGACAGTCTGCTCTACAGAAGATATCCGTGATTGGTCCAAAATAGAGCTGTAGTTAAACACGTCAAGAAAGCTTTGATTGACCTTGTCTTTTTAAGATGTTTAGCATTAGTCGTTTGGTTGAGTTGAAGCCTGATACCCCAGTATCAAACATCTTGTTGCTTGCCTGCACCATAACCTTTTTGAAAAATGTTAGTCAATGAATCATGGGATAGGTTTGGGCCGGGGAAGGATCCACCCATTGGAGCTTTAGTCAGACACATCTGGAGGAGCCTTTGAAACGGCTGTGACACAATCAGTGTTTCAAATACAGCCCCTGAATTGAGCCACAGCTTGTATCTTGAATAGCTTAGTAACTGTCTCTATGCTCATGTTTTTCAGCAAAGACTCAATATGACTTTGGACCACAAGTGCCAGATTTTCCAGAACCTGAACGGGGCAGTTGGTGAGAAATTGCCCAAACATTTATTCTATGATTCAATTTCCTGATTATCTGCATAATATTTGTCAAACATTCCAAATAATGTCATTTAAAACCCAAGTTTTCTTAGTAAACTTAAACCTGTGTCATGATCCCCGTTTCGCTCGCACACTTCTGTGAAAGATCGCATATTTTCAGAGAACTTCTTGGCAACTTACCCGGCAAATTAATAAGCTTTGCCGCTCTTGTCCATGTGGTAAGTCCGTTTTCATAACGTGGTCTTAAATGTCTCATGTTCCTCCTTCTGGCAGACGAAGTGCTTCTCAAGTTTGGAACAGACCGAGTGAGAGTCAGAAACACAGCGCACGACTCTCTGCCGGTGGTGGTCCATGGAAACGGAAACACCAAAGTAAGTAAGGAATAATGAGCTCACGCACATGTTATATAAATATATTCAACTCATGGCATATTGTGTACTTCTAAGTTATCTAGGAGACCGCATATAGCTTCGGGTTGAATTGCTGAACTCTATGTCCTTTTTGCTGATGACTTTCTATTGGCCAATGCCTTTTAGATTTTCCTCCGGCTAACACTCATCGCCAAAGATTGCATTTCAGTGTCTAAACTCCCATACAGTCGGGAAATATGCATTCTGTTCATGTGATACTTCCCAGAACCAGCTCATAAAGCCAGCTCCTTATTCAGTGGAGAAAAAGGATCTGACCAAAACTACGCTGTCATGCAAAGTACATTTTCTCCTTCATTCCATGTACATTTGAGTGACGGGCTCTGCGAGTTGAAGAGCAGGACATCCGTGCACATTTTCTTCCCTGGTCTTTTTCCTTCCCCTGACTCTTCACACGTCTCGCTCCACCACCAGCTGCCTGTCTCTGGTCGCTCTTGGTGAGGAACCAAACCCACCACAGTGTTGAGTCACTCTTCCCAGAGGCCTCAGCATCTGGAGGAGACGCTCTAAACTGTAGATCACAGAATCTGTGTCGTAGCAGTGGTTTTCTAACGCTGCTAGATGGATCTATTACCATTAGTTAATATTATTTTCCGGTCCACACGCCAAGATCAATCTGGTGACAAATACATGATCACTCTTTAACGGCTGTAATAAATGATTCATAAACAGTAGCGCAATGGAAATGATATGTTCCCGGACCATTTCTAACATTAAGCCCACTAAATACAGAGCAGTTATGATTGTGATTGCAATATGCTGACATTAATGAAGAGAACCACGGTGAGATAGCTGACTGACAACTGCTGCGTTCCCTCGACTGAAGCATGCAGCAGTTTACTCACTTCTTAAGAAAACAGAGCCGTGACCCTGCCACTTTATCCGGATTTCCTTATCACCTTATCACCATATTGCAAAGTTTCTTCTACTCCCATGTGAGGCAGAATGCAGCCTCAGATCCTCAGACAGGGCTCAGCTGGCGGTTTATAAATCAGGACTTCAGGACTAAACGTGACCAGGCTGTGGTTGTCAATGCCCCTCAGCTCTGAAACTCCTCAAACTGGATTGAAGATCTGAGGCTTACACAATCAGTCAGAATCAGTTTTATCACTAAAAACAGCATTTGTTTTAGTCCAGAAAAATGTTAATCCCGGTTCAACCATGTAAAACACTTTGTAACTTTGTTATGAGAAGTGTATGAGTTTGTTTATTGCTATTTATTATCACTAGATAGTCAAGTCACAATTTCCGTGATATCCTTTACCCTGTGATTCTTCTCAGTCATTTCACATTCCTCCAGCAGATCTGAAAATCCAAAGTTGTTCACAGTACTTTTGGTGTAAAACAGAGGAGTCATGGAATTTTTGTTTATGTTGCTATTAATCTTCCATAACCAGTTGTTCACCTGTGTTGAATTCTTTCCTTTACAGATGTATCTGAACTCCTTAGCCAACTATGTCCCCGACACCTGGAACTATGAAAATGGGTGTGGCCACTGCGACGACGATGTTGTGGACCTGTCTCAGTTAAAAGTAAGTCCCACAAATTATCCCATTCCATTTCTATTTGCTGTCCACTTGAATCCGTTTCTAAATAGCCACTGTGGAAAGTCTGTCTTCAGCCTCCTCCCTGTAGAGGAAAGGATGAAACACAGCCTGGTTATTCTAGCATGAGCGATCCATCTATCAATGACAGTCTAGACAGAAGGAGGGGAGCCCAGCCAGTCCTATTTCAACAGATAAGCATTGGTGCCACACACAGGTCCGTTCCAACAACAACAGGTCATGCACCCATTGGTCCTTTTGGCCCCTTTTAAAAGAGCATAAGTGCCAAAGAAACTACTTGGGGAAGCGGAAGCCCTGCGCTGCTGTGGTGCAGGATATGGCTTCTGGGGTTTTCGGCAGGGCTCACTTAAAAGGGTGTCACTGTCGACCAGCCTTGCTTTTAGTGGGCATCGCAGTATGGGTTATATCCATAATAATAAGTTATGGCGGTTTTGCTGAAAATTTGTCACAAAGTTCAGCCAAGCACAGCAACGTATAGACGGCAGGAATGGCAGGACCTAGGAAATATCTCTGGCTGTGTGGTTGCGTCTGTCAAAAATGTTTTAGTGTTTTACAAATGTACTTCTCTCTTTCTGAAGCATACACACAATTACAGTCAATATAGGTTTTTTTTTATATTCCTTGTTTTTATCTACTCTTCGCTCTAAACCTGTTTAAAAGTGCAGCAAAATGGGGTTTCCTGTATTCCTGTAGACTCCTTAAATAAACATGGCTCAATAGTTAAAACTGGAGCTGATTCAAGACAAACCCAGGTACGTGAAAGGCATCTCTGTGCAGGCTGCTCTCAGTGACCTTCTATAATGGATGCAAAGAAAACACAGCTTTGCAATAATAGACCAGTTAGTGGACATTTCATTCCCCTGGGCTACCCTGTGTTCGGGACAGAGACTTCTGGAAGATCAGCTCATGTGGAAACACTGGACATTCGGCCCTTTCTTGTGGGTAAAAAAACATTTGGATCTTTGTGTACTTTGGTCGTAGGACTGAGTTTAGGTCGTATATAGACACTGTGCTACACCACCAGAACCACTCCGGTGCCAGCCAGACCACTTTGCTGTACACTGTAGTTGTGTCTCTTGTGTAATAGGTGTTGCTTCCAGTTTTCGGTTGCTATTCCCTGTCCCTTTCTGCCACTCCCTTTCCCTTTGCTGGCTTTCCACTGTCATTCTGTGACAACTTCAAGCTCCAACTGGCTGGATGCACCAGCTCTCCCTTCATGTGCCTGAAATACAGGCATTGCGGAACATGCAAATTAGACGGTTCTGCTCGGATCCCCTTTGATCCCTGGCCCAGACCTTCTCTGTGAACTGGTCAAAAGGATCAAGAGTCCAGACTGAGATGTGTGGGCTGGTGCTGGAGTGTCATGGGAAAATGTTTCCTCTTCTCTTCATCTCTTGCATCATTTTCTGTATGTCATTTTAGGCTTAGCTGTCTGAGCGATAATTGTGTACATGTGCTGTTCTTTATAGAGAGTCACACGTGGCAGTGAGGGTTAGAGATCCTGTAAAGCAGTTTGTTAATGTGTTATAATGTCAACTTAAAGTATATTTTTTAAAAAGAACACTGCAGAGAACACGCACAAGGGCCACATCCGTTAGCTAAATGCTATGAGGTGGTAATAAGGAAAAGAGAATGTTGTCATGGATCCCATCTGTAACACCTCCGTTTGTTTATGTCTAATGCGAAACGTCAAAATCCTCCATGATTGATTCTAAACAGTGTTCCCTTAACGGGGCCTACTTGTTTAAAAAGTCCTAATTTGTCTCTCCTCTAATCTAAACAGGAATCTCCGAATGTGTTGGTTGGCGTGTTTATCGAGCAGCCGACACCATTTCTTCCCGAATTCTTCCAACGGCTGCTGACCCTGGATTATCCTCATGATAAAATCCGCCTTTTTATCCACAACAATGTGAGTCTCCAGCTGCTCTGAATTTCTTATTTTTTCATAAACATGACCCCTTGGATTTGACTCCCGATCCATTATCCACTGGCTCTCTCTCCTCAGGAGGTTTACCACGAGAAGCACATCCAGAAGTTCTGGGAAGAGAACCGGAATGTGTTCAGCAGCTTCAAGGTTGTGGGACCAGAAGAGAATCTGAGCCAGGGAGAGGCCAGGAACATGGCCATGTAAGCGCGCCGCTTCTCTAAATCTATCATCTCTCAGAACCTGTGGTCTGAAGAACAGAATTGATGGAGCCATGTTATGGCAGCGTTGGCATAGATTAATCATAGCCTTTAGAAAAGGTGCCGGCTGAAGGCTTTTTCTAAGCTTCCTCGTGGTTTCTATTTAAGAAATCTTTTCTAAATATTTAACTTTGTGAATTGAAGCACGACTTTCATGGATTTTTGGGGGCTGTTGCTGATACTGACATGATGGCCGATATATAAAAAAATGGCAATGATTTCAAGAGGCTCAAGTTTGCTGCCTTTATGTACAAAAAGATGTAGCCCTCAAAGTTCCACGGGTCTAGAGGGCGGTGCAGAGTTGAAAAAGGTTAATGGTGAAGGAGGTTATGGAGTAAAAGCAGCTGTTTGAATTAATGTTGTATTTGCTGTCGTTTCTTACCAACGCGCAAAGTCTCTCCTTAAAATATCTTTCTCGAGTCTCTTGAGCTGTTGGCTACACTGCCCCCTCCCGATTTCTGGTAGTACTGCTCTGTTTCGTGTGCTTTGTCTGTATCTGTATCTAAGCTTTGGGAGGACATCCACAAATATGGACATAATGAACTAGACCCTTTAAAAAAATATTTTGTTCAAAAAATATAAATGAGACATTATAGAATAATATGAAAATCTTTTTTGCCTTGTTTATTTTGTTATAAGCTAATATTAATGCTGATACTGATATGTCAGAGAATCGCTCATATCAGCCAACATATATATCGGCGGAGCTATTGTCAATGGTCAGCTCAAAATTCTCCTCGCTAGTTGTTTTTATAATATCTTAATCTGGACTGTAGGAGAGTGTGGAAGTGATTTACTCCGTGGCAGCATCTCAGGTGCAGATCCCCCCCCCCCCCCCACAGGGACCTTCCTGTCATTGTTGAGTGTTGACTAACAGTCTGTTGTCACAGTGATATTTCAATCTGTGAGGCCTCAACACAGCGATCGGATCAAAAGCAACGCAGCCCTAAAGAGCGCTGGTCAGGACATCCCTATAATGAAGAAGTCTAGGGTTTATGAGAAGCCTCTAATCTTCCTACAATCCTATTATCCACTGGAGGCTTAAAGATAGTCAGTGAGAGTCTGACTGTGCAATTAAAAGTGACATCTTATACTTAGGCGCTGATAAATTTCAACTTGTGGTGGTGATTACTTCCAAGTATTTCTCTGACTGTAATCAGGGCTGGAATATACAATCACGTCTTTCTCTGCCATGTATGTGTCTTTTTGTTTTTTCAATCAGGGATCTTTGCCGTAAGGACGCTTCGTGTGACTTCTACTTCAGCATGGATTCGGACGTCATGCTCACCAACAGACAGACACTGAAGCTCCTCATCGAACAAAACAGGTAAACACACGGTAACCGGGACACGGGCCGGATTGGAACACGTCCAGCAGACCTGCTGGTCAGCCGCTGTGATCGTTGAAGCATTGAATTCATGCCTCCATTGGCCAAAGCAGAGGAACATTACAGCCGAGTGAATCGAAGTTTAAAAATAAGAGGCCCTGGCTTCCTGTTTTTGCCTGACCACATGGAAACAGTGAAGGAATCCATTGCTCTAACCCCCGAAATGCCACTTTGCATTATATAAAAAACAAACATGCAGAGCTGTTTTCCTTCTGCAGCTCAGGACTGTGAAGAAAAGCTTCCCACAAACTAGATGTCATTGTGGCTGTGGGATTGCATTGTGACCTGTTGGAAGCATGCAAAGCAAAAGCCTTTCTAGGATATTTAAAGACGGCATGAGAATTTTCTACTGGCACAAAACCTGTGGAAGTAAAATGCCAATTTATCTTATTCTGGGCATTTTAGCCTTAGCATGTAGCTTAGCCCATATCTACCCATGCCCCATTAAAAAAAAAGCCTGCCTAGTTTCTTATATAATAGAAAAATAATTTGTTTCATTGTGGTTTGTGGGACTAGAAGAAAAAGCAGTGGAAAAAATCCAGTGTTACAGTATCTCATGCAAATTGAAAGAAACAGACAAAAGAAAGCCGAGCTGCAGAAAGCGATCCAGTCCAGCATTACGTACGGCTCTGGTTTGCGTTATACACTTTCTACGATCTGTTACCGACTTGGCTGCGAGCGTACATCTTTCCAGTGAGAGGCTGATCTCCTCCTCTTCTCCAGCGAGGCACTCGGTGCATTAGTTGGTCGGCCTTTTGCGAGATGTCACTGAGTTGTATCTGCCTCAACAGAATTACCATCTCCCCGCTCTGTCTCCTGCTTCCCTACAGAAAAATAATTGGTCCCGTTGTCACCCGTCACGGGAAGCTGTGGTCCAACTTCTGGGGAGCCCTGAGTCTCGATGGTTATTATGCCCGCTCCGAAGATTACGTGGACATTGTGCAGAGAAAACGCATGTAAGTCACAAGAGGCACACACAGCTACGGCTCTGCATTGTTACGGTTCACACACGCCATGTATATATGTTTAGTGCTGTTCACGACTGTAATTATTGTGCTGAAACGACTGGTGCCCGTGCTAAGCCATAAACAACAAGCTCATTTCTACGTTGCACATATGCAGAGTCAATAAAGAGAATCACAGCCTGAGGCGTGAGAAAAGCAGAAGTCAAATTCACTTCTCCTCTCTGACAGACTCACACTTTCTCGTTTTTTTTGTTTTACGAGATTGAAAATAAGTTGAAATAGCGGCCAGATGGCGCAGAGGAATAAACATCCGCCCACCGCAGTGGAAACCCAGGTTTAATCACCCATGGACGACAGTGAGGGATCCGGTTTCTGTCGCTGCATTAGCAACTCCTTCACTCCTGGTAGATAGAGGGGTTAGGAGGTGAAGGGAGGTGGGATCCGGGAATAGTTTGACTTTCCAGGACAACACTGTGTGTGGTGAGAGATTCTACAGCGTAATGGAACTATTCGTCCCAAAATGAGAGAAACTGGTGCTAATCCAGGGTGAAAAAATTATATTTTGCACAACTGTTATGTTCCTTTGGACGTGGTTCTAAGTAATAGTTCTAAAACTGTTTGTCCCTGACCGAATTCAAATGATCTCAGCTGCACATTAGTGGTATTTACTGGATTGTATTTGATGCTGCCCAGCAATAACCACTAAAAACCCTATGAAACCACATTTAAATCTGCTGGATATGTATTTTTATTGGATTAGCATCAAATTGCCCCACTCATAGGTGACAGGGCTCTAAAAATATGACTCTCAAAATGTCAAGGAAAATGAATCCATAATCCATTCAAAGATTTGCCCCATTGTCCATCCATTTACCAATTGTCCTGCAAATGCATTCAGTAGTTTAAACGTAGTCCTGCTGACACACACACCGAAGGACAAGGGCGAAAAACACAACCTCCTCTGTGGAGTTATTGAAATGTCTTTTCCAACATGTACCATACACAGTTTCTCCAAACAACTCTTCACCTGTAGTCACGGATGACTTGACGACTGCAATGCAAAGTCTCCTCCAGCGTTTGGGCGGTTGGCGGCTGCAAAGTGAGCTCTTCCTCTCTTGTTGTTTGTAGAGGCCTGTGGAACATTCCTTACATGGCACACATTTACCTGGTCAAGGGCACGGTGTTGAGGACTGAAATGAAAGAGAGGAACTACTTTGTCCTGGAGAAACTGGACCCGGACATGGCTTTGTGTAGAAATGCCAGAGACCTGGTAAGAAGGCCCGGCTTCCACCTTTAAGGATTCATGTCTCTAAAGTAATATTCTGTATTTTAGCCATGTAGTCTTTAAGAAACGTGTCTAAAACCTGTCTGTGTAAAGACGTAGCTACTTTAAAGGACATTTATACCGGAATATTAACGTCTGTACTAGAGAAAATTTTGTTAGCGTTATTAGTTTATAAATGCAATGAATCTTAACCCTGACAAAAGTGAACAGCTCAACGGAAACCAAAGATGAAAGCTGGGCAAGTATGAGCGGACTGAAATGTCTTTGTCTGTCATCGAGGCATGATCCTTGCCTGTTTATGGTTTCTCTATGGTGTGTAAAGGTTCCTTCCTCCACTTATATCCCATCATTCTTCACTTTCTTTCGCCCTCATTGTCATATGAGCACAGACAGCGCAGCCTGTCTCAACACCTGGCTGTGCTAAAGCCGACAAAACCCACCTTGCGTGTGACTGAATGTGTTTTCCTTTCCCTGACGGTTTTACAAGCTTTTAAAAAATGTGTCTCCAGCTAACGCTTAACCTCACTGACATGTCCCCTGTCCCCTGTGCTCCGCTCGAAACGACTACCCCGCCGGATCCAATCCCCGGGTACTTTTGGATTGATTTTCCCAGCATGCACTCCTCTTCCGTGTTAACCCACAAAAAACATCAGCTTCAGAGGGAATCTTGCTCCTTTGTTTCATGCAGGCGTGTTCCCCCTCCTCCTGAGTTTCCATGTATGTGACGTATTTTACATTTCTACCGTGTCTCTGATTCTGAAACAATGATTCATGTTATTCTATTTACACGATGCTTCTCCTCCATTTTAGACCAGTCACAGAGAAAAAGACTCCCCTTCTCCGGAATCATTCCATATGCTCAGGCCCCCAAAGGTTTCCACTTGTTTTGATTACTCTGCTTTGTGAAACATCCATTTCCAATGGGTTAGCACTGAGAATCTGGATCATTTCCTTGACAGACTCTCATTTGACTAAAGATTTCTTGGCTCCGCCGAGTTCAAATTTGGAGTCTAAGTTGCTGTCCGTGTTGCTGCCTCATGTCTATACGTAAAAACGATGACTGGCAGCTCTTTGGAAATCGATGTTGACCTTTTTTCTTGTGATGAGACAAGCAGACTTGTCTGAGGTAGAGAGAAAGAAAGACCTGAGCTCTGCCCTTTTGTAATTGTCACTTCCTAGAGGAGATGAAGGAGGAGAAAGTGGAGTTCCTCATGCAAGTCCCCTGTCCTGATGCTTTACAGAGAGCAGCCCAACCCCACAGCAAACACATGCAACCACCTGCAACCTCTAAACACACCGACTGAATTCAGACTAGGCTCCAAGGAAATTCTTGTCAGTCTTAAATCATCGGCTACAAACCTCAGCTTTCACCCACCATTTGAAAACGAACATTTGCAGAATCAATCCCCGATTCATCAATTTTTGTCATTTACGAAGCCTAGTCTGACAGAGTCCACCCCCTCCCCCAACACAGCCCCCCCTCCCACCCCCAATGCTTCAACATAGAGGGAATATCATTCCTGGACTTGCTTTATCCCAACCTGCCCAGCACCCCCCCCCCCCCCCTCTGTTCCTGTTCTCCCAATCCTCTGCCCTGACTGCCCCACCCCCCCCACCCACAACCCATAAATAATCTTAGATTATTTATATGGCACCTGTCTCTGTTTTTGGTTCTCTCTAAGATTATCACAGTTGATTTCAGTGTCTTCAAACACACTGAAATCACACTTGATTTGAGTTTTTGTGCAAATGAAGCTTTTAAGTAGTTTGCCACGAGTTTTTTTTTTCCTTTCTATTTTATACCAGTGCTAACCTTAAAAGAGTCATAAACATTTACCATAGTCATAACCTGCAGTGCACCTCATGCACTGTAGATCTGCACGTGTTATAGTCGTTATGAATGCTTCCTGTGAGACATTACTGAGATTGCTTGCCTCCCTAAAATCTGTGAAAGTGACTTGATGTTTTTCCCCGTTTGCTGCAGGGAGTCTTCATGTACGTAACAAACCGTCACGACTTCGGGAGGCTCATCTCCACCGCCAATTATAACACTTCTCATTACAACAGTGACTTGTGGCAGATATTTCAAAACCCCGTGGTAAGTCATTATGACCTCTCCTTAGTCTTCAATCATAAAAAATAGACATTTCTTTCTGAGTAGCAGCTATAAGGAGCAGCCACCTGTAAAGGTTATCAGACATAATGGATTAGAGATGGGAGACAGATTTGACTTAATGACTCCTGACTGATAAGGCCGGGTGATTTACAGTAGTTGGCACGCCGGGTCGTGCTTTGCAGGAGAGAGGATTATCTCTGTGAGGTATGCAGGTCAGAAAACAGTCCAAATAAAAAAAAGGCCACTAATCCGAAATTCTTTCTATTTCCAGGACTGGAAGGAGAAATACATCCACGAAAACTACACTCGAATTTTCACTGAAAACTTACTGGAGCAGGTTTGTATTTACCGTGTGTTTGACATGTACAGTAAAGAGAAATGACGTGATGTCGTGCAGGAATCCCGACATCTGCTTTTAGCAAGCAGGATCTGGGTATCGCATCAGTCAGGGCAGCTGGAGGTGAAGGTGTCAGTGAAGTGTATTCTCAGTTGTCTCTTTCTGCATGTTTACAGCCCTGCACAGATGTCTTCTGGTTCCCAGTGTTCTCGGTGAAGGCCTGCGATGAAATAGTGGAGGAGATGGAGCACTTCGGTTCCTGGTCTGGGGGCAATCATGAGGTCAGTAGAACTGCAGTGAACACCGGGGAGACACATAGTGGCTGATGTGGGTAGCTACGCGTTAGATGTACTCCGTTATATGTACTTGAGTAGTTTTTTCAATAAATTGTACTCCTGAGAGTAGATGTTTTGCTAAATACTGTAATTCTGACTCCTACTCGGTTATATTCTTGATGAAAAATATTTATTTTAGACCTTTAAGGTTCAAGTTGAAGACACTTGCTGTAATATATTAACTTCGTGCAATACTTATTTATTTTTAAGTGTCTGAATTACATGCTTATTATCGTAGAGCTGAAGCCTTCAAAGTCTAATAGTATTTGAATGTTTGGTTCAATGTGTGTTGTATTTAACAGGAAGTGAAAGTAAGTAAATAACACTGTAAACTTTATTGTTCCAAACATTCCTCCGTCAGTTGGGTGAATTGTGCTGGGTCATTATCTCCGATCCACCTCTCTCGCCCCCGTGTGAGCCAGATGTGCTGAGCGGCGAATGGCTTGTTCTTAAGATTTTTATTTTTTGTGTTTATTAGGACACGCGCCATCTCGCACACAGACACACAACTGATGATCCGCGGTCTTGTAAACACGTGTGCTTTTAATTTTTATCACCGTCTTCTCCAGGTCCGACATTTAAATATGATGGAATAAAACATTATGATGTTGTGTTTATGGCGTTTAAGTCATGCGGCCGGTTTTATGTGGTTTGAAATTGGGCATTAATCTGCCTAAAAGTTTGCCTGGGAGACTAAATGTGTACAGATACTTGGACTAACTCTGTGTGGAGAAAGCGCTGGGCTGGATGGGTCATTAGGTCTGACGCAGGCAACGGCACAGCCTGCGGTTTTGCAGACAAACACATAGACGCGTCATCATCATCATCATCATCATCATCATCACACAAAGAGGACAGTGGGTCATTTGTTCCATCGTTAATCACACTGCAGTGTTTTGCTTTATCTCCTCTCCTCCTCCTCCTCAGGACAAGCGGATCACCGGCGGCTACGAGACGGTGCCGACGGACGATATTCACATGAAGCAAATCGGCTTCGATAAAGAGTGGCTGCACTTCATCCGAGAGTTCATTTCACCCATCACGTTAAAGGTGTTCTCGGGCTACTACACAAAGGTGAGTGTGTCCACAGGGAGAAAGGAAGGGGAGATAAAGAACGAGCTTCACCGATGTTCACCTAAAAGCTGAAACAGCAGGAATAAAGTTAGCTTATTTTCCTGGGATGAGTTTTGACTCGTCTTTGACATTCTTGAGCTTTAACAGCAGCTGACAGCTTTCACATAGGATGATATATTCAAATGTAACTGGATGTTATCATGTGCTTCGATCGCAGGGTTACGCCATAATGAATTTCGTGGTAAAATACACGCCCGAGAGACAAGCGTACCTGAGGCCCCACCACGACTCCTCCACCTTCACCATCAACATCGCCCTCAACAACAAAGACACAGACTTTCAGGTAAAGAAAAAAAGAGTAATTCTGATATTAGAGCCGTTTGACATCTGGATATCGTCAGGTCTGATTTAATCTCAATGTTCCCGGGACCCACTGACTCATTCCACAATTATCAATCCAATCTTCGACTGTCCCTCACATTCTCATGTCCTCTTCAGGGAGGGGGCTGCCGTTTCCATCGGTACAACTGCTCCATAGACTCACCCAGGAAAGGCTGGAGCTTCATGCACCCAGGACGCCTGACCCACCTCCACGAAGGCCTGCCCACCACCAACGGCACCCGCTACATCGCAGTGTCCTTCATCGACCCCTGAACGACTGTAGATTAGTCCTCCGACCTTTGCTTTGCTTCTCTTTCTGTCACGTTTGTTCTGTTTTTCTTTTCTTTTCTTTGTGCCCCAGATGTTTTGCCGATGCGATCCTTTTCTTTAAAGGCAACTGCTTTAAAAGAGTAAATGATTGCATTAAAAAAAAAAAGGAAATCTCTGTCAAACAGAGAGTGGAGTGGAAAAGGGAGGTGACGAAAGCAATTCACACATTAGATGCACAAGTAAGAGAGACGATGCCAGCAGGGTGCAGCGCTTCTGTTTCCCATTTAAACCATTAAAATCCCAGTCTTTACTGGTGCTGTAGCTTGTCATGATTCCCAGGTAACACACACTCGTGCCTTTGCTAGCTGTGCCCTGCTGTCGTGCAGCTGTTGTGTATCTATTTGCGTTTTTAGGTAAGATGTCACTGAATGCATTTATACTGTAAAGTCACACGTTTCTACTGGTGCTAATCAACAATCCATGTTTCTGCGTTAAAATTCCAATCATACATTGTTGGGGTGTAAATTGTTTTCCGCCCTTAAACAATCCAGATGTGTGATTTCAGTCGAATAATTTGTGCCCACGAAAAAAATAAAATATATTTTTGTAGTTTTGCACATCAGAAAAATATAATATCAAAAAACAAAGAGGCAGAATTCAATATGAATTCCGTTTGAAGGAAGTTTAATTTTCTGTTTTACTTGAAAGGCTTCGTTCTTGTTTTGGAGATTGGCAACATTCATTTGAAAATATTTTTCTTCGATATTCCTCTGCAAAGATGTGTGTGAATGGATTTTGGGACTCAGAGAATTAAGTTGTTTAACTTATTGTCAAATTTTAATAAAGTTCTTTATAAGAAATTCGATGTTCTCTAGTTTTTTTTTTTAACTCTGAGAAATCGGCTCACACCAGCCTAGTTCTGCAGCTTCTCTTGCTCCTCTCAGAAAAAGGAAGAAGACATTTATCCGCCTGTGCAGATTCTGGCAGAAGCAAAGCAAAGTCTGGACGGGATTACGCTCCACCGCGGAGAGGTTTCCATTGTGTTATCTCTGTTACCGGCGCTTCTTCCAAGTCTGTCAAGTTGCTCTGCCGTGAACACGTCACATGCAAAAACAATCAGGCCTGTTTGTGGAGTCCAGCTCTGCACGGGGCTGAGGGAGCAGTGTTTAGGGTGTGGTGTGGTGTGGTGATGTAAATCAACGTAGCTCAGTTTACATGAGGGCCCGAGTGTAAACATGCGCACGCAACTTCAGAGGAGCTGCACAGATGGTGGCTGTGAGCCTGGTGATGGAGGGGGGGGAGTATATCGACTGGGAATGGTTCATAAATATAACTTTCGACAACCAGATATACAAGAGAACTGTGATTTCTCAGCAGCAGTTCCATGTTTCTTCACGTACAAACCACAACACTGATCATTATCAGTTCACTGGTGAAACATCTTCTGGATTCCCAACTCCCTATCAGATCTCATAACTTTTGTAGCACACACGACTCTCTGGAGAGACGACCCCTGCAAGGCGGACTCCCCGGGTACAGGCCCGTGTTTCTGCTCCCCTGTAAAGTCTGTGTGAAGGCTGCATGTCTGCAGAGCTGCTGTGAGAGTGTGTGTGGGGGGGGGGGGATGGAGGAGCTTTGGGTCAACACGCTGCTGAAAGAGTCCTTTGTGTCCGTCACTTCCCTCCGTCCGCCCCATGAAAGGTGACATTGATTCCTGCCAGGCGCAGTCAAACCTGCATTCCTCACAGGTTCTCACAGGAATGATTTTTATCAAATGGCAGTAATGGATGTTTTTTTTTTTTAAATCTGATTTACTTCTACAGTTGGATGAGGAATAAAGCAAAGTGAATACCTGAGCTACAGTGACAGGTTGTTTTAGATTCCTTTCTACCCTTTAGGAGTTTACCTCAAGCATTTGTGTGTTTTTTTTTTCCAGTGATTTCACAGTGAGGCCCCCCTCCTTGGAACTCAGTGAATACTCACGCTCGGGGTCAGCAGCTCTAAAGACGGGTAACATGAGACTCGACCAAAGTAGATTTGAGTGTTCCACAAACTGCAGGGTGCCCAGTAGCAGACAGCGATTTAGCCATAACCGAAGTGTTTGCAATGATCCAAGAATGTGAAGTGCCTGAGGCCAGTGTATGTGTGGGCGAATACAGTGTGTGCTATCTGGTGCCGATGGTTTGGAGGAGGACAGTCATGCATATGTGCGTGCAGGAGCGGTTCCAGGCCTGTGGGTCACATCTGCACCATTTTCATATTCACCACTTGAGGGAAAGAATCCAGGGGTTGTTGCAGTACATGCCCGACCTGGCATGACCGGGTGTGTCCTCACTTTTTAAAAGGACTGTTTGATTGTTAAGACTTGGCTTTAGGGTTAAGTTTAAGTTTAGGTTTGGGTTAAGCATTTAGCTTGGATGGTTAAGGTTTGGGTGAGAGGCTAGGGAATGCATTATGTCAATGAGTGTCCTCACTAAGATAGAAGTACAAACTTGTGCTTGGGTGTGTGTCTCTGTGTGTGTGTGTGGGTGTGTGAGTGTAAAGGTTCCA
This sequence comes from Pleuronectes platessa, assembly GCF_947347685.1. NCBI lineage: Eukaryota > Metazoa > Chordata > Actinopteri > Pleuronectiformes > Pleuronectidae > Pleuronectes > Pleuronectes platessa. The sequence goes on from NC_070645.1 coordinate 14,665,625, forward strand.
GACGATTGACTTTCTGTATATTACTCAGATTGTATTTAAAGAGGAGGGGGAGGACTAGGAGTGGAGGTATCTGGGTTCATGCACAGTGCAACTGACAGTCAGAGATTAGTGGAAAAGAACTGGAAGAGAGCCTGTGAACAGAGAGACAATTTTCAATGCATATACACATATCAGCGCGTGTGTGTGTGTGTACGCGTCTCAGTGTGTACATTTGTGTATTTTTCTACTTGTGTGTGCAGTTCAAAGGGAGTTAAATTCGTCAAGTTTCACATATCTTGCAAATTGACCAAAGTATATATATCTAGTAGCTGCGTGTGTGTGTGTGTGTGACGTAGCCACATTAAATGAAAGAACGTCTGAGTGTGAAACCAGTGTGACCCCCTCTGTGCGATTTATTACCTGGCAGCTTGAGCATCCGCACCATGTTTCACATTCTTTGAAAAGCGGGAAACGCTGAGTTATGAGGTCTGATGGGGCTTTAAGGGACATGCACCAAACTAAAGAATCAAATAGAAACTGTTGTTTCGAGCAATCGACGTCACTGTTATTGTAAATTAATAAAAATGATCTATAGTTTATAATGATGATCTGTATTTGCACATGAGGAACATTCGGGTGCTTGTTTATAATAGTGCCGGAGAACACAAAAAAACCTCAGTATCAAGCGTATTCATTGGTTCCAGTTGCAGTTACATCACGTTACATTATCCCTGTTGACTCAGAACCACGCTTGTTGTTTAGAACCTGTGTACGTCCATTATCAAGTGGTGAGTTTGAGTCCTGCAGCAGCCGAAGAGAAGGAGACTTCACTTCTTTGATTTTAACAACTTCAACCCACTGACTCTGGCAACAGTAGCTACTCTCACACATTGTAAAAGGTTTTCCTTTTTTTGTAACATTTTATTGGGCTCTTAAAAAAAGACCAAGTGAATTCATGTGTGCAAAGTCCTTGATCATTTCTATGTTGGAAATCTTTCGTGTGGCAGGCGACCAACTATGATTATAGGCGACATAAAAATGGATCCAGACTTGTCAGGTAGAACATGACACATTGAATATGATCCATATTGTGTAATTTAACCCAAATACCACTTATTATTTCAAGGCTGCCATCACACCCGTCATCCAGGTAAGTAATCAAATGCATCCAGAGTCCACAACAGCAATTACGGTTGATTGTATGCTTTCCAGACGATCTGCACACTCCCTCTTCGCCAGCCAGACTGTTTACCATCCCAGAGTCAACCGGGCGCGGGTGCCATTTAGCCAAATTACACAGAGACGCTCTGTAAAAACAATCAGCAGCCCCGCACCCCCAGACAGATATTGATTTATGTAAAAAAAAAAAAAGGACAAAAGTAAGGAGGAGGACGTGGATGGGTGGAGGACGGGGGAGCAGCCACAGAGGCTCCGTTTGTGGTGAGCAGAGTCAAATGCAAGTCGCACAACATGTCTTTTATGAGCTATTTTCGGGGGGGTGCTCTGAATGATTCCTTCAGTGTGTTTAGTCTGGTGCTGCTGCTCCTTCAATCGACACGGTGCAAGTCGAGGTGCAGATGAAAGAGAGGGAGTGGAGGGTATTTTGGTGTCTCGGGTGTGCGCGCCCTTGTTTACGTGGAGGCCACGTGTCTTAGGTCAATATGGGCAATATGGGGGGGGGGGGGGGGTGGGGGGGGGGGTCAACAGGAGGACGGTGTTCAGACCCCCAGAGCCCCCATGTGGGTACACCCTGTCTGTGCCATTTTTAAAAACTGCAGTGTGCCGCTCTGAGGTGAGAAGTCTGGCAATAATCCCTCAGACAGGAGAAGGAGGAACATTAATCATTAATATTCCATGTGACAAGCGAGCGCTGGGATGTAATGAAGAGCAAACACGCGGGTGCACAGGAGTTAATCACACACCTGCGAGCGAAAGCAGAAACTCTGACGGGAGTGTTTTATGAGCGGTTTGCGTGTCAAGTGAAATATACTGCATGGCGTCTTGATCTTATTGGAGCAATCACATTGATCGCGCTTGTTTCCTTAAGGAACTACATCTTCAACCTCCGTGTCAGGCAAGGAACGTTTTATGGATTTCCTATTCGCAGACGGTGAGAGTTTATTTAAGCACATTCCTCATATATGTAGGGACAGGGTTTTGGAAACACGGAGAGCTGATGTCGAAATGTGTTAAACTGTTAGAGAAAGTGAAGAAATACCTCGATGGGTCTTTGATCTGTGAAATAACCCCAATGTCAGAGGAAGCTACTTCCTGCAAAGTTTGTTGAGGTCTGTCAACAAACTGTGTCGGGTTTGTTGACACGTCATCGTTTCCCTCGCTACTTTCACCAGAGTTGGTTTGTGATCTTTGGCGCGATCACTGGAAGCGACCACCCACGTTCACATGACACAAGGGAAAAACTGATGTTAAGGGAGAGTCAGTTTACTGAGGATGAACTGTAATATATCCACGTTTTAATTTAGGTTTTCAGCTTGAATTAAAGCACCGCAGAAACGTATTACAGCTAAAATATAAACATGAATATCTGAGGTTACGACTAAAATAGTCTACAAGTTAGAAATATGCCATCTTTAGTCCTTTATACCAACCTCAGTGTCTCAGAGACTTTATTGCCCTGAATTAAGACTTGTGGGTAAACACTTCTTAGGTGTATGATGTGTTTGTTTTGATGATGAAAGATTTTTGCCTTCTCTACTTAAAAAAACGTGACCTAGAATGGAATTCTGTATAAAATGACGCCACCAAAGCCTGTTTCGTCAAACTTGATCTATTATTCCCGGGAAAAGTGATGAAAATGTAGGGAAATCGTGCGACGTTAAAGGAAAATGAAAATACAATTCTGGATCTAGGCTCGACACCCACATTTAACATCAATTTAGCATCAAGCTGTGAAGTTTTACTTAAAAGTAAAAGCATAACCTCCTTTGTGGTTAAAAGACAGATTGAAAATAAATGAAAAACTGTCAAAAAAAAAAGATGTTACATCAGTGTGGCATTTTCAAAAGAAACTTTTCCTAAAATTGATAAATGCAATGAGGTGGCACTGAAGTTGTTTGCTTTTTGTTGAGCAGGAAACGACCTGAAGCTAATAAATGTGAGTACAATGCACCGACAGCGTCATACCGACTATAACAGAGAGGAGAATCCGGGAAAGCATCACTGTGCTTTTCTTAAATCATCCAAATAACAACCAGGAAAACATCTGAACCTGTGAATTCTGTGATGAGTCAAATCTTATCCAAAGGTTCCAGAAGGGTCATCCAAGAACAAGAAATACAACCACCACATTCATCTTTCCTTTCATCTGGGTGTCTAAGTGTGTATCTACCACTTATAGATTCCCTGATGGACGAACAGACGCAGCAGTGCAGGGCCGTGCTTCATTCACCGACACCAAGGGTAAAGCGACAGGGTTCAAGAAGTGTTCGTGACACGTGAGCATTCCCAGCACTGCTCCGGACTTCATGCCATGGAGAGCGTTCTCCTACTGCATGTCTATCCATCACTGTGATATAATTGCACGTTCCTGTCGTGTGGCTCTTGTTGGATTTGTACTTAGCACTTCTTCAAGTCCAATCACAAACCAAAGACCCAAGAGTCCCTTTGTGGAGGCGGACCTGGTGCCCTCTGAGGAGCCCGAAGCGCCACAACAGCAAACTGGCAATCTGGTGACCACAGCTCATCTAGACAAAACCAGTGGTGATCCACCCTAATCCTTCTAACTGGCTCTTTGGCTCGGACATAAAAGAACCACCACAAGACAGGGATTTATTTCCCCCTCCCTTGGATACCTCTGTCACATGCACCAAGCGAATCCTCCACCCTGGACGTTGTGGTCTGTACGGCTCTGTTGTGGCTTCCTGCCTCCGTCCAGGCCCGCCGCCAAAACCCCAGTTTTGTTTTGACTTTCACAACCTCGGATGGGATCATTTATGATGTGGGTCAAGTGAATCTAGCCGTGTAATACTTTAATATTAGATTTCAGGAGAGGGGGGTTTTGCCAAGAGAGGCACACGTCATGATTGTACATGAGTGAAGGTCTTTATGATTCAATTAAACCTTTTTCTTTTTCACCCAAGAATTTAGATAAAGATGAGGAGAGGAATCCTGTCTGGATAATGAGTCACTTCAAAGGGTTGACTACTGTTTAATTTCCCATTTGGCTAATTTTTACAACATCTTGACATTTCAAATCCTTCAATATGAATACTTTTAGGTGCATTTAGGAGAGAACTGAAAAAGAAATACAACAAATGCACTGTACAAAAAAACTTTAAACTTTAGTTCATGGGCTTTTACGTTATAGTCGAATCTTATAAAATGTCTTCACTCACTGTCAGAAAATGACTGAAGTAGCGTATGTTAGTAATTTCATATTTTCTGTGGTGTTCAGTATGTTTCAGTTATATCTGTCAGGTGCTGCTCTGTGTAATATCAGCATTGGTTTAATAAAATTACAGAGTGAACCTGAACTCAGCAGAGGGTCCTCTCCAGATGGAAGAGAACATTTAGCCACTGAAGGTCGAGGTTTGGTCTGGAAACAAGTGGAGAGCACAGCGCCAGAGTCAAGCGGTGGCCATGAGGCGACCACACACAGGAGCTCCCCCCCTCCCCCCCCCCCCTCCCCTCCTCATCCACGCCCTGTTGTCCTCCCCCCCAAAACAACTACAAACAACCAGAGGTCAGAAACTAAGTGGGAAACACACACACATACACAGAGCCTGAGATGGGTTCGTAAAGGTCGAAAGTTCCCCCTCTCATCTGCTTCTTGCCTCTCCACCACTTTCAGACCACCGATCAACAATGTTAAAAATAGCATTCACATTTAATATCTTCTGCTATGAGGCGTGGCAGAAGCCAGTGAGCTCATTCATGTGGTCAAAATCCACAATATCTCAGATGTATTGCCGAATACATGCGTAGTGCAGACACATGTGTTTCCACTTGAGTACGTATATCTCTTCTTGCACAGCCTTAAGGCCAATGTATGCTTCTCCGTTTTGACGGACACGGACAGATAGGACCGCCCTCTCCAACGTGGAACGCCCTCTCCGTGCCTCTCCGAGGCTCCTCGGAGAGCTTTTCGTGCAGCTCTCATTTTTCTAACTACACGTCGAAATGACGGACAGCCCACGGATAGCACTTGGCTGTGATTGGTCCGCTAACGCCAGCATTTCGGAATGGAAACTTCCTGTTCCATTCCCTACATCACATAAACCAAAATCACAACTACGACTCTATGATTAATGTGACAAGTGTGTTAAGCCAGCGGCGTTGTCCGGCTGACGGTGGCTGGTTAGAGCACTTACAGCATGTGTGTACGGTCACATACGGTTATAACGAACTTTCATAAGGGGGCTAGCGGGCTAGCCACCATGCTAACTGCGGTGGGAACAGCGTAAAAACCCGCTGACTTTAATCCCACGGCTCTCATGACACTGTTTCTCAAACACCGTCAGGTTAGAAGCAAACACTTGGTAGTAGTTAGTATCGGCTGTCCGTGCTGACTGTGTGTGGAAGTTGGGGGGAGCTAGCTGCCTCCGTGTAGCTTCAAGCTGTTGCAGCTGTTGAATTAGCAACGCAGTTTCGAAACAAGACCGGGGAACCGCTGCGCTAAGACACGATAACAAAAGCATTTTGACCCGCTGGGTGTCACTTTATTCAGCAAAAACTGTCGCGTCATCAACATCCTTTTTCTGTTAGTTGCCATCGTTCACTGTGTGTGAGGAGCCGGGAGGACGTAAATAAACCAGCGTGGACTTCTTCTATATACCTCATGAGGTAGGCTTGTCTAAGCTCGACTTCCGTTTCGCCATCTACTGTTCTGGCGGTGAATTGTTTTCACAACAAAAAGGCTCGTAGAACTATAAATCAAAAAGGGTCCGTCCGATCCGTCCGTCCGTCATTCCGAAACGGACTCGGAGAAGCATACTGAGGCCTTTACACATAAAGCTCCTAAACTCGGACCGCTCTACGCAAGCTCACCCCTCTTAAGGCCTCGCAGACAATAGCCCAAATGTTCCCTGGAACCTGGGAGCACTTAGGTACAACTCTTAGTTCTCTGATCCCCTCCCGAGACAAGCCCAGTCGGCTCTGATTGGCCAGTTGACCCACTGTGTTGCGATTGGTCGACTGCTTCCAGCTCCTCGTACCTTTTACCCGCTGCCTGGGAAGAGGAGGACGGGAACCTAACGTCCTCCGTCCATCACACATCTACAATGGCAGAGGAAGGCACTGCTGCCGGAGGGGTGGTCCACGTCAACACCGCTCTGCCTGAAGAGCTCAAGGCCGTGCTTGACCACGGTGGCCTTGCTCGTGGTGTGTGTGAAGCCGCCAAGGCTTTGGACCAGCGTCAGGTCCATCCCTGTCTCCTTGCAGCCGAGTCTAAAGAGCCTATTTATGTCAAGCTGGTGGAAGCCCTCTGCATTGAGCGTCAGGTCCATCCCTGTCTCCTTGCAGCCGAGTTTAAAGAGCCTATTTATGTCAAGCTGGTGGAAGCCATCTGCATTGAGCGTCAGGTCAACCTGATGTTGATACAACAAGAAGTGACTTGATTGGTCTGTGCAAGTTAGACATGAGGGCGAAGCCTGCAAGAGGGTGGGCTACAGAGTAGTGAAGTACTATGTTCTCAAGTACTACGGTCTCAAGCCTAGGATGTGATCAAGAAATACTTCAAATACTTCATTGCATTGAGGCAAAATTAATGGCAGAGACGCCAGAGACGATAAAAAAAATACAGCCCGTTACGAGGTTTTCAAACTTTGATAGCAGTTTCATAAAAAAGTTTACCTTTCTTTTATTAACTTCTACTGTAGGTCTCCACCTGTTATGTATCAGGAACAGCATCAAACGCATGAGCAGTCCTATGAGACAGACCCATAATTCACTGCTTGTCTCAACGCTGGCGTGTGTGTGAATCCTCATAAAACAGCTGGAGTAGTGTACATCGTAACTGGGAAACTCATCTCTGCTGGTGAGACCAAGCTGCAGATGATCAACCCAGACGTGGACTGAAAGAGGATCCGGACTCCAAAAACTAACTTTAATATATATTTATACATGAGCCTCCGTGACCTCATTCATATATGTTGAAAACACATTGAGGGGGTTTTCCCATATGCACTTCAAATCTTTAGCTCCATATGGTTCTGCACAGTAAAACGCCTTTTATGATAATGCTGGTAAAGAGAGGGCTTTGGAAAAATGATGAGATTACCTCTCCATCGAGGGAAACAATGTTCCTTTATTAACAGTCAAATAAATTATACTGCAAATATTAGTTCAGGAGTTTAGACTGGAGGCCTTATTGTAGGAGATAAAAAACTGATATCACATTGGACAAATCCGGGATAGTCCGAGAAGTATAGAAGTATAGAAGGATAGAAGGATAGAAAGATAGATAGATAGATAGATAGAATGATAGATAGATAGATAGAAAGATAGATAGATAGATAGATAGATAGATAGATAGATAGATAGATAGACTGATATATGGATAGAATTTGTGTGTATCTGTATCAAATTCACATCTCCAATGCAGATGCGGAGGAAGATATATCTGTGATAAGCTGCCACAGACAGGCACAACTTCATTACACCCACTCACAGACTCACACACTACACTCATTTGATTTAGGCAGTGGGCTGAAATACCTGTGGTCAGTCAGCGGTGGCTTACGTTTGCCTACGTGCGCACTTACACACAAATTCAAGTAATTTTCACTTGCACGGGAAGGCAATTAATTTGCACTCCCAACTATGAATATACAGCTGTCCCGCCCACAATGTGCAGATACTGAGACTGAACTCTCTACCTCTGCACTCGAAGGAATCTAATTACTGCAGCATGTGTAGGTTTGGTAGTTTGCTGTTGGTTCTAAACTTATTTTACACTGTACGGCATGAAAATGGAAATAACTGATAGAACTCAATACCTTTTACAGATGTTCACGAGGATTTATTTTCTGATATTCATATTATTTAACCTTAGCACTGCAGAAGACTCCCCAGAGCCCGGGGGACTCGCGACGCAAATATATAGAGATTTCTCCAGGAAATGACACGTACATTAGCGATAATGATCCGAGGAGACTCTCAAGTGAGCCATGATGGAGAGAAAGACATGGAGGACCATCTCCTGTGCCAAAACCCAAATCATCAATCCTGTGTTTTGCTCTAAATCTTTGCCGCACTCCCCGCCGCTGCAGACAGGGACGCATCGCATGGAGTGCAGAATTTACAGCTCGCTAACAAGGCAGTAAAATGTGCTTCATAAGAAAAATAACTCATTTTGTGGACTGTAACGTAGACGGGAGCACGATCAAAAACCTTGGCTTGTTTTTCATGCACAAAGGGAAAAAAACATGGATACGGGTGTTGAGCGAGAAATGTAATGACCCAGGTGTTTTTCCTCACAGTGGCACTGCCAAAGACACGGAGAGGGACCAGGGTTTTAAATGTGGGGCAACATTAAAGCGCGGTCTGAAACTAATGAGTCATGGTAGTCTGGGCGAGGTGACATCATTTCCCTTTCGCCTCGGTGGGTCAGGAATGTGACCCTTCCCGCTCCCACCGCTGCTGCAGGATGTCTGGAAGGGACGGAGCTGTGAAATTCATCTCTAATGGAGACAGTGTGGGGTTTGAGCCTGTAACGCACAGGGAGCCACACATAGACCAGGTGCTGAGATAATATCATTTCACCTTAAGCCGTAAAGAAAATAATAGGAGCGGGCGTGATTTGGGTAATTTCCCTGATATGCGCTGTAATCCAGCCTGTTCAAATTGCAGGGTAGTGCCACAAAAAAACAGGCATTAAGTGAGTTTTTCACCCGGCACGGGGGGAACTTAAAACTAAAAAGCCAAATTGAACGGTGTTATTACCGGGATCTGATGAAATACCGTGGACGTGTCGGTAAAAATCAGCACATACAGTGAAATGCAGCCACAGGAGTGAGGGAGGTGTGTATTCACAGAGAAGTCGAGAAGATTTCCAGAGAATGGTGACTCATCCCGAGAGTTTCCTCCCTGGGACTGACACTGTGACTAAGATCTGATAGAGCTGGATAAATTCCACACCGGTTAGATAATTAAAGAAGATAAAATGCACAGTCATATATTCAGAGAGATGCTCCAGCCTCAGCTGTGTGGGAGAGACATCTGCTCGGTGAAATATGACGGTGGAGCAACGCCAGTTTGAAAACCTGCCCTCCCAAGAGGTCTGGTGTTTCTGAAATGAAGAGAAGATGCACATACAAATTTTAACTTTTTTTAAAGCTTGTGTAAAAATACATTTTCTCTTTGTATTGAGAATGTTTTACGGCCTGATGGGAGAGCAACGGCCTCTTCTATGGACAGGAAGCGGGTTGATGGTAATAATCTACTGGTGCTGATACAAAATAAAACCCAGTGTATTCACACAAGATCCGGCTGAGTTTCTCCATCTCGTTCATTGCGACTTCTTCAATTATGGACATGTACTGCATTAAGATGTCATTCCAGGAAACTAGCTTGGCACTCAGAAGTGTGGATACATCTGCCAAGGCCCAACTGTCCACAAAATTCTATCAAGCCGCACCAAATGGCACACACTTATTTAAGTCCTATAAATGCTCCTGATCCATGAATTATTTCTCGGAAAATCTGTGACAATGTATCCCGCAATGTAAAAGAGAAAAAGAGAAATTCCTGGATCGAGATCAGCTACAAAGTTGAATGGGTTCTTCCCGACTGCGTCCTTGGAGGAAATTCATTCCTCATTGATATCTGAGGAAACTGTAAATCACTGTTAAACGTTTGTGCTTGATCAGCTAAAATCAGACGGTATATATACTTTTTTAATATCTTGCTGTCGTCTCCATGAACATAACAAAGGTTGATGAAGTGGACCATCAACATAGTAAGTCAAATGTATTTTGACTTACTTTCTCAGATAAGTAACATGGTGTTAAATCAAATATATGCAATCATTTACAGTGAACAAACAGGAACACCAGTGAACAAACAGGAACACAAACACAATAAATAGTATTACAGAGGTCGTGGTGACACATAACTAGGGTGAATAAATGAGCTTCCAGTTTGTTTTAGAGTTTAGAATAGAGTATTTAATAATGATTGGGTCAAAACATCGAAAGCACGATGACATTTGAGTTTTTAAAGTGGTAGTTGGGATGAGCTGTTCTGGTCAGAGGACCTGAGTGACCTGCAAGGGCCCTAGGGATGGAGCAGGGTCAGAGATGTGAGCCGGGGTCTGTTTTAAGACACCAGATCGACCCCCAACTCATTCGTCAACACAGCTGTCCAAGCTGAGTGAGGGAAAAGACGTGTGAACAGTATGTGTACTTAAAACACACACGTCACCTGGAACTCCTGTATGTGTGTGTGTGTGTGTGTGTGTGTGGTTTGGGGTCAAATTGAGTCCAACATGGAGCCACATTACACACTAAACAAACACCTTTCACTCACACAGGAGAACAGAGGATGTTCACACGTTGAAAGTGTTGCCGTGATATATAAATGCAAAGGTTAAAAAGTAATATTTGAATGCTTGAGTTGATTTAGTATTCTGTGATGACAAAAATCCACATCCACAAATACTATTTATTAGTGTAGTGCCAGTGCCTTTATCTCCACGCTGCCATCTTTAATACAGACTAAACAGGGACCTACTGGATGCGGTTCAAAGTTTGGATTTAGTTGAGTTCAAAACAGTGTTCGAATTACGTGGCCGAGCTCCCAGAGAGTGAGGACTAGCTCCCATGAAACTCTGCTCTGCTTCAGTTGCTGGTTCCCCTGCCCAGTACAAAACGCTCTTCTCTGGTTACAGTATCAGCTTCCCCGTAGTTTTGTCTGCTCGCTTTTATCTTACAGGTTATATCCATGCTCCACTTCAGCTGCCATTAAAGAGACAACACCTCCATTTTCTGCTTCGGTCCTGAGTCTGACTGCTCCACCTTCTGCAAACCGATGGGTACTACATGTGGAAGTGTTTAGGCACAAGAGACTGAGTTATCATGACACATGCAATGTAAAACAATACATTGACGTCACACCATCATACTCTTAATCCTTGGGCTGTTCACACCGGCTGCGTAGTGCTGGGAAGAACCGGGAAGCGCCGCGGCCACACACACACACACACCCAAGCACATAATCTACTGTGCAGGGGTGGCGGCTACAGGCTTGCGTAGCTCAGTCACCTGTGAAGACCAGCATCATTCACCCCTGAACCAGCGCGGAGCAATGCGCTCCCTGGGCCACAGGGATGAGCCAGCCCCACGCCACTACGCTGCCATGGGTGGAACCAGGACACCAGTGGACACAGGAGCTGGGTCCGAACTCATAACTGATTTGGATTAGGGCGAAACAACTGTTGCACCAGTTGTGTCACTAACATTTCAAAAGAGAGATTCGCCATCTCGACTGTATTCAGGGAATCTTTTCAAATGGAACCGCGCTGTTTGTATGATGTTCCTGTTTATAACAGGTGACTGTAATTTCATGTGAAAACAAAGTTTATGTTATACTAGGGATAGTTTTGTGACAGTTACTATTCTGTGTGGCCTATTATTAGCTCCCATATTGATAATTCAGTTTTAAATGTGAAGTGCTGTTTTATGCAGTTAATTGATAAGGGAGATTGCTATTGTCATCACTGGCCTAGTGCCCATATCCATCGAGTTTGTTATACAGGGACTATATATAGTTTAAATAGCCTAAACATAACTACATCTTATTTCCGGTAGCGAATCATTATTATTTCAACTACATGACTGCTTTGGTTAAATAAATTATTTGTAAATAGTTGACAATGTGTTATGGACTCCTCATTTCCATTAGTAGACATTATTCAGGTGGTTTAAACTCAGGTAAAAGCCGAGTCTTAACAGGGAATTGACTATAGGGCTACATATATATGGACTATTACAATCAATAATATATTGAAATTAATTCAAATAAATCAATTTCTGTACAAAAATGTGTGTGTCTGTTGTGTGCGTGTGTCAAGTTATATACAGCCTATGCCTACCGTGCGCAAAAGCTCTGCTCGCGCCTAGGCTATTTCATTGTTTAGCCTTGGTAGGCTATGTGCGTGGTGCACCAACTTTTTTATGAGATAGAGACCCCCTTAGAGACAAAAAGATAATTCGAACCCTGGTTCAAAACGTGTATCATGTTCTCGCCAGAATCCACAAGGTGCCACCCAGGGGTTGACTGGCCATCTGGCATACCGGGCATCGTCCCGGTGGGCCGTTGACCCAATGTGGGCCGGTCTGGTCCGCTATGTTTTTTTTTTGTTTGTTTTTTTTCTCTTCTTCCTCTCTAAATTCCCTCCAATTGGGCCGGCCAATTGGCTACAGAGGGCTAGCAGTGTGTTGCCAGCATCGACACATATTATTGGTCTATTGTTTGTCATTGTCAATCAATCATGGGATGACAGGCTCAGAGAGCCCTGACAGTGCTGTCAATCACAACACAAACCAGGGTGGGGCGGGACCTCATGCCATTGGCGGGGGGAGTCGCGGGACGGGCTGCTGCTGAGACAGAAACTTAAAATGGATAATAAGAGTGAAAAACGCCCGGGTGGCGCTGAGAAGCATCGGAGAAAAAAAGCTGAAGTCTCTGGAGGTGGAGGCTGCTAAATGTGCCAAACTGACGGACCTGTTTGGAGCCGGGTTCACCAGCCCAGCAGCAGCAGGTGCGCCGGGAGACGAGCGAGGAGGACTCGACAAAGATGAGCGAGTGGAGGCAGACATGGTAAGTAACGTTGGCATGGGGCTGGCTAGGCTACATTTTTGTAGCATGTCCAAAACAAAGTAGAAAACGTTTTTGATTTTGTTTTAATATGCCGAAATGTGATATTATGGGTTATTATTGTTCAGGTGATTTAGCTAAGCTAGCTAAGAGCTGCTAACGTCATTTACTGTTGCCATAGCAACAGTAAACTTTCTGAGCTGTAAATAGAGATGAGAGTGCTTATGTGTTGATCCTTAATGGTGTGATCATGTACACTAAATGATCAATTATTACAGGTTGTTGTGATATATTTGAGGAGTCGTTCTCCCTCTGTTTTATATGTGGACATTTGGGACCACTGTTAGAATTTGGTAAGTTTATCTTTTTTAATGTATAAATTCATACTTCATAATTATAATAATTTTCTAAAGGTTTTAAAAGAAACACACATCCAAAAAGTTCTCAACTCTAGGTGCAGGACAGAGGAAAACCTTTTCTTTATTTTTCAGACATTATAATGTATCCATGTCCTTCTCCGGTTGACCACTTGACATGTGAGAGCCTGAGGAGTTGTTTTCCAGACACAGGTAGAGCTGGCAGGGGCGTCACCCTGGGCCTGCCCTTTTGGGCTGGGCTTCAGCTGCAGATCTAAAGGCTGCTTCCAGGGGCATGGGGCCCTCAGCCTTTGTTTTTCTTTGCGTCTGCACCTTACAACATACATCACACCTTATTTTCACACATCCAAACACTGTTTACACCACTGACGCGTAACATATTTGACACATCCCACTACGTAGTTAGAGCTATCTTGATTTGGAGTTAAATAAATTTACTTTTGGCATGAGAGGTTTGTGTGTGGCCTCCCTTCTTGTTGCCATCTTTGAGCGAGGTGGTAACAGTAGTATGCATGAGAGAAGACGCCGCGAGATTTGTGGACTTCTATGTGGTGTCCGTTGATAATGTAGTGGGCTGGTCTGGACAGACAATGCCAGGGCTGAATTTTTGTCCCAGTCCACCCCTGGTGCCACCACGAGGACGACCCCGTCACACGCACGAAATCCCTCCGATTCTCGTGCTGCAAAATTAATCGACACTGCAGGGAGAGGTTTAAAAAAAAAAAAAAAAAAACATCAAAAAACGAATTAACATTTGCTCATTTGCATTTGTCAAATGCTCAGCCATCAGAATTATCACAAGTGGATAGAAGTTGTTGTCAACATCATTAACAACAAAGCGGAATTTCAAATGGAAAGGAAATATTTGATCAGGGAGATGAGAAGCTCTGTGTTTGCATCTGTTCCCCTCTTCTTCCCCCTAGTGGCCGAGGACGGGACACGGAACCAGCCCTAATGAAGGAGCCGCCATTAGATATGCAGGCACGTACTTTCACTGTGTTGATCTTTGCCTGGAGATACTTTGGCCAAGAAAATATTCTCATGACATTTGATTTCTGTGAAATTATAATAAAACATCTATTAAATCCCCCCCCCCCCCCCCCCCCCCAAATATAACCAGATGTTTTATTGACTGTTTCTCTCGAGGCAAACTTGAAACTGTGTTTATTTTTTATTTTTTATGTCAATAAAATAATAATGTTTGATATTTTAATGTATTCGTACTCAAATTTAATTTAAGGAGGTCAAAATGAGGTTTGTTCATCTTAGAGCCACAAGGCGGCGCCGGTGAGCTGCAAATGGAATGAGCTCCAGCCATTATCCAAAAGAACTGTTTAACTCTCTCTCACACCATCACACACTCTCTCTCTCTCTCTCTCACACACACACACACACACACACTCACACACCCTCTGAAACTAACACAAAACTAACTGCCTGCACTGGCTGTGAGCTCCTAATTGACGATGTGGGTTTTGAGTTTCTGCACCATTCATCGGGAGCAAACTGGGTCATAATTTACAAACATCATTTAATAATAATGGCAATTCATTAGTGCAAGACCCAAGCAATCTCTTTCATCAGCTGAATAGAAGGGAATGCCACTGGGGCTTGAAAGCGGGTCGGGCAGGGTGGTGGGGGGGGGGGGGGGGGGGGGGGGGGTGATGGTAAACAGCAGTGCACAGTCGTGTAATGTGGCTGCCTGCTGGATCCCTCTGAAAACGGCAGCAGAAATGAGCCTCATCTGCAAAGTATAAGTCGATGTTGAGGCCCAGTAGAGTCAGTGTTTGGAATCAGCAATGCAAAAAGCATGAATCTAGAATCATGTGCTTTTTTACTCCCTGCTTCCCCCTTCTACAAACAAATTGCACAGCCCATATCTTTTGTCATAAACTTGAGTCATGTTTCGCCTTTTGAGCTCACAGAACACAATGGCGCCGGGGCCTTTTTTTGGGGTTAGGGCGGCAGACGGAGGGAATAAGTTGTGCAAGTGTTGTCGGAGATAATTGGGATTCAGCCCCCGCCGCTTGATGAGAGGAGACTGAGCAAGTGGAGGAGGAGATGAATGGTCGAGGAGGAGGCTCCGGTTTATCTTCTCTGTGCCGGTGTCCGGGCTGATATGATGGATGCCGGTGCCATCGGGGACTCGAGGTGTTGTCTGGGTGGCAGAGGCGTAATAGAATGTGAGGGATTTGGGGTTCTCAAGGTGGGTCCCGTGTCCCCAGAGGACGAGGACGCTTATCTGCCAAAAGTCCCCCGTCCCGAGAGACAACATCAGGTGGCAGGGGGGGGGGGGGGAGGACTGACTCTCATCCTGCTCTTTGTTTCTGATGGATGACGGCAGCACGAGCACTTTGCTTTTGCATTATTGAACTGATACACATCATCTGACTATGAATGGAAAAGAAAAGTTATAAATAAACTGTAATAATTGATCTATTATATACACGTTAAGTGTATAATCAGGTTTTATGAGACATAAGTTCGGGAAAGGTTTCTGAATTTATTATTATTTCGACATCATTCTTCATCGAGTGTTTGGACTGTTGCACAAAACAAGTCATTTTTACTTTGTCTAGGGCTGCAAGTAACAATTATTTTCATTATTGATTAGTCTGCTGAAGAATTTCCCCGTTGATCGATTAAGAATCTTGTCTAGAAATGTCTTCATTTGTTTCATAAATGCTCCAAACACATTTCCTGAGACAAATCAGGACTTTTATAAGCCAACAACATTCTGAGACTTAACGATCAAACAGGGAAAAGAAAGAGTAGAAGCTGTTTTTTGTCTTTTCTCCATAGAACATGTTTGAAGGTTAAGTTTTGGTTCATTAAGAAAAATAACTTGACAATTGTTTCAGCTCTAACTATGTAAGTTTGACTTCATGGAGATTGTTATGGCCTTAAATATATATTTTTCTGACATTTCAGGGGCTAAATTATCCGTTTCTTGAAATATAATTACTCTCACCAAGGATTTGTCTGCAGGATTAAGTAAAAAGATTCTAAAGAAACTAGATGAAAGGCACCTGTTACATCAGGGGGCAGATCCAGGATCTTTTATCCCTTTCTCTAACATCGTTTTTTGACATTTTCACTCATTTTCCATTATGCCTAATGCATGATTCTAGATTTAATAAAAAGAATAAGGCATATTTACAAAAAACTGACATATATCAGTGTGTGTTGTGGTGCAGCTTGACTGTTGGGCCTCGTGGAGCTATATGCTTTTCTGAATGCTATTCTAGTTGACAGATGGATTGCTCATGGAAACAGTTGTAAGTTGCATTTCCTATTTATTATAATTTTTGTTTTGATCATTGTTATGTTGTATAGAAACGAGTGCAGTGACTGCTTAAGTGCATTGGAGAGTGGGAGTCAATGAGCGTGAACTGAGGTCCTGTCTATGAAGTCATCAGGTAACTCGCTGCAGCTGCTGAGTGTCTGAGGGACATTATCTTAATTTCTCAATGTTAAAGCACATTGAATCCTCAAAGCGTTTCAGAGAGAGCTCATCTCCGGAGCCCCTCTCAGGAACCTCACACCAGGACAATGCACCAGGAGAATTAATTCAACCGAGAATAAAACCTATTCAGACACCTGAGTCACCTCC
The DNA here is from genome assembly GCF_947347685.1 of Pleuronectes platessa. Taxonomy (NCBI): domain Eukaryota; kingdom Metazoa; phylum Chordata; class Actinopteri; order Pleuronectiformes; family Pleuronectidae; genus Pleuronectes; species Pleuronectes platessa. Next base: position 14,682,368 of record NC_070645.1, read on the forward strand.
TCGTTGTCTCGGATGAAGTCCCACATGTGGGAGAGATGGATGAATTATTAACAGTCTGCCCGATGCTCAGTCTGTTGTGTGCACACAGAGACATCTGATTTCCCACCACCCTGTCAGAAAGGATGAGGTCAATGTCACAGACATGAGAATCCTGAACCCTGGGGGGGGGGGGGGGGGGGGTTGAACACATTTGGGCTGCTAACACCTTACGCACTGAACATAAACTTTTTATTCGTGTTAGCAACGACATCTTGCGGAGGCGATAAAAGCGGCGGCAGTGGCAGAAGGGCAGCAGGTTGCAAGTTAAGAAAGATGTGGGCGGTGGATCATAAATTGAGGCATCACCTCTTCTCCACCCCTGCAGGCTGCAGCTTGTAGTGCCATATCTCCCATATTCCCATGACATGCTGCCTCCGTGCGATCCCTCTGGGGAACCATGGCAAAAGTGGTAAATAAGCAGGAGAGAGGAAAAAATAAAATAAATAAAATCAAGGGAAGCGGAGGACCCTGAAATACAGGCATCCCCCACCCGTAGCCCTCCCTCCAATAAACGCTGATGTCAGTGCCGGCTGCAGGAGCAATTAATCTCAGCCAGAGGAGGCACCAAAAAAAAAGAGAAACGCACGAGTACAAAAGCTATCAAGATGACAAGACTTCACAGTGAAATTTACTAGTTTTCTATTGCCGTCAAGGATACAAGTGCCATGATAAACTTGTTACTGTGTGTTGGCAGTGTATTGCCTACATGAGGCCCCTGTAGCTCTTGTTGTAATTGAGATTTTTGCAATTACATCTGTTTTGCAGGTAATGAAGAGAATATAGGATGCACACACACTCACACAGATACACACAGATACACACACACACAAACAAACACACACAGGGATGCATATGTAAGATAAGTGGGAGTTATTAAAGGAAGAAAACAGGAAGAATATATAAGCGCAGCTGCCTGAAGAGTCCTCAACATGAAACTCAGGCTCCACCGGTGAATCCTTGAATTAAAATCCACCAAATAGCCTTTTCAGCAATAGTGAATTACTCAGGCATCGATTATGCAAGGCCAACTGAAGTGATACCACAGAGGTAAGTGAGATCAGCCCTCAAGTTGCTGGCCTTCACTGGAAAGACAACATTAAAAAGATGAGAGGAGAAAGAGCTGTGGTGTGAAGACGACCATCTTCATTTTATAACCACAGCACTGCAAACCTTATATTACAAAACGTGCACTTCATAGACTCATAATGCATTTAGAATATGGAACTCTAACCTTTAATGGTCCGCAACACATCAAAAATATAATATAATCTAAGCCAGCAGCATTATTTTTTCCTATTTTCTTTCATACCAGTTTAACAATTTAAAAGCAGGACTCACTTTTGTGCTCACATCCTTTATTTTTCATTGATGTCTTTTTCCAAATAGAGAAAGAAGGATGATGACGAACACTGACAGTTTCGAGAAAGATGGACATTCCAATTTGTTTTGTCGAGTTCAGTTTGAAATGCTACCTGCTCCGATTCCTCACCATTCTGTCAACAAGCAGTGACACGTGTCCTATTATGTATCTTTATTATAACATCTCAGTCTCCACCACACGTGAAGCGTGGGCTCACATTACAGATTCTCCTCTCTGACATCAAAATGAGTTATTTAAAAAAAAGATTATTAACAATAATACAAGAAGAAATTAAATTAAATATGTATTTCTGTCTTTATATAATAATTAACACTATCATTAATGCTAAACTGCCACTCTAGTGCGACAATGTTACAATAAACATCCAAGTCAATAAATATAAAATTGACTAAACAACTCAAATGAATCTGACAAATCTGCTATGCGACAAAAAATAAAAATATCAATAATGTCTTTCAAAAAGCCACAAGCCCGACCATTCAGACATGAATGCTTTTCTAAAGAGCCGGCCTCACCAGGAGAGAAAGAAAATATTTCCGACGCCCCCCCCTAACCTCTGAGGAATTCAACACAGCCCAGAATAAAATGCCGTATAATGAATAACTTGGACTCGAGGTACTTCGGATGGAATTCCATAGATATTTCTGAGATATTTTTTATTATTGCAAAAACTAAAGCTTCGTCCACCTAATTAAAAATAATGATAACAAATAGGGTCGGCACAGAGTTTCACACTTTATTAGAGAAGGTTGCCACACGCACCACCTCTATTTTTATCAAACCACTTGCTGCAGCACAAAAACAAAACAATATGCTCCAAAGACTTCGGGATCTAATACACAACGTGAGATGAGTCTTGATGCAGATGATTCATTTGTTAACTCCAATAACACTTTCATGTCACAACAATTTCTGCAACTGAAACAATCCAAACTGTTCTAACACTGTCTGAGGATATTTGGGATTCTACACTTCGATCCCTGCGGACCAAGCTCCCACTCCCATTGGAAGAAGAACTAAGTGCAAAAAGAAATCAAATTTATTGTTGTTACTGGTTCCCAGTGACGAACGGATCAAAACACTGGACGATCCACAACCTTCCCTCCCAACTACGACACCTATTACTCTCCTCATGAACTATGGCTCAGGAAATTATCTTTCAAAACTGAAAATCGACAGAATCTTGATATATCAGTCGCTTTATGAAACTATAAATAGATTGCAAGGAAACAGCAGGTTATAGAATGAAAGGTATGTATCAGACTTAAATTAATTATACACATTCAAACTCTTCTACATGCAGAACTCTTCAGTTGCTATCATATAACTGTTTGAAGGACAAGACAGATGTTTTTGTCGTATATTGAGGGTTTTTGAATTCAGGATAAAAAATGAATGCGAGGCCAGAGTTTGGAATTCCAGATTTTATTTCCTTGTATCTACATTAAGATGTGTTTTAAGTACTTAAAAGCCAAAGAGCTTATTGTTGCCCCGGCGTTCTCTTTTACATGGATTGATTATTCATGAGCTCTGAATGGCCTCTCGTGGCTGTAGCCTTGGGTTCCACCATTGAAGACTGCATTTGTTAAAAGGGATAAACCAGCACGAGGAGCACAGAGCTGTCAATGGGAGAGAACCAGAGGCCGTTCTGAAGACGACAAAAGAAGGGAAATCGATCAGAGCAGCCATCGCCAGTACAACTACTGTACATGGAATATCCTGAAAGAGACAGAAGGTAGTGGTGCACTGAGTCATCGACAGCCGCAGAGTGAGAGATATGGAGGAAACAACAGCAAACAGTCAGTGGCATCACCACCGACCTCCACAGGGCAGAGGTGGAGGGATAGAATGGAAGGTGCATAGGAGGCACGTTAAGTAAAGAAAGTTATTTTTACAGACAGATGAGTCCAAGACTGATCTCAAAGTGAGGAAGTAGAAAGAAGCTTGCATGTCTGTGTCTGGAAAAAAGCTCGCAAATCCACCAGATAATATAATAAAGACATATATGACGCAACTACTACACAATATTGTGATGCGGTGCGATTAAATGGTATTTAAATGAACACAATAAAGTGCAATGTAAAACATAGATGCTATGCAGTTCAATGAGTTAAGGACGATCATTATTTTCTTAGGTTTTTCATGAACAGGCTGCAAATCATACATTTACTCTCTTTCATTTACAGATTCGTTTTGACATCAATAAAACACTTGACTCTTTCATAAACAGACATAATATACTTAGTTCATCCAACCTGCTCAATGGATATGTGCCTTTTCTTTACATCTTTACTGATATGAATAAATCATTATATATCCATTACTTATATTTATACATGTTCTTTGTTTAATTTATCTCTGTTTTAAATACGTGCGTGAGCATTTGATCCTGAGAGGGGGGGGGGTATCTGCTCCCGTTGCTTGTTGTTGCAGCTGCACTTGAAAAACAGATGTTTGTTAATTACAGGTAATACTGATTGTTGATGATATTGTTGTTATAAATTAATCATATTACGCTTTAAGCAGCAGTTGATTGTGGTTATTTGTGCTGTGACAGTCGGGTCAGTGCTGGGATCCAAACCTCCACTTTTAAATTTGAGACGGCCTTTTCAGTTCGGCTATTGATCCCTGAAACCTGTGACAACCAGTAATTATTTCTCAAACCTCAAAAGCTATTTTCCTGAAAGTTGCACCTGCTCCTACCAACGCACAGGAAGTAGTTCTGTAGACAGATGGCACGAGGCCTGTCACTGACATTTCAAAAGAAAATACAAATCGTGGTTTGAACATCCTTGGCGCACCGTCACACTTTGCTGTGACAGCTGTGGGTTTGCTCCTCTTAAACATCTGAGGACGTCGCTGATGACTTTGACATTGAAGGATGAATTTCACAGGATATTAAATAAATTAAATACTGTAAGTTTTGGGTTTGTTGGGTGTAAAAATACGTGAAACCAGAAAATGATATAACTACTTCTGTGTTGTACTATTTTGTATGAATTCAATGGTTGAGATTTAGTGGTTATATAAATGGTTCATGTTACAAGGATCCATGAAAAAAACGTAGGATCAATTTGTACGGTTTAGTTAATGCAGAGACGTTTGTGTGTGGAGAGAAATCCTTGGGTTGAAGCAGAAGGTAACAACCACATTCAGCCAGTTCAATAACCGTACTAACAGTCTTTGGTTTCTCTATGGATCGGTCTATCAACAGCAGCACAAAGCATCACTAACATCTATGAACTATCTGGAGAGCTGCCTGTCGCCTTCATCCTTCCGATGTCAGAGAGAAACCAGCCGGAGACGTCAGTATTCAACTCATTCTGTCACTTCACCACAAACATGATCATTTAAAAATCATGTCTAAAAGAAAAATAATAATCTCCAGTGCATGTGGGCGAAACCTCCCATCATGCTCTGCAGCCTCAGTGCACGTGTATATCAAACTAGTGTGGTCGAGCATATTTATTAGCATTAAATGACTTAAAGAATAAGGAGGTCAAATATTATCAATAAAAGAATGAAGAAGTCTCAAATGAAAAGAACGGAAACTAATAAATATCATATAATCATAGATTGTATATGAAAATGGACGAGATGACAGCTCCCTAAAGGGAAACCAAAGTATCTTGATCGCCACCTGGTGGCTGGCTGCTCCACGATGGATGAGATTTGGATAAAACTCATAGAGTCAATGTTCTCGTAAATTCTTTCTGGTAAGTTTGGTTTTAATTAGATATTTGATGCTTTGAAAATTTGGCAGAAGCTGAGACTGAGATATTGACCAACTGTCATACATATGATGTCTGATATGTAAGTCAATATATAACTACTTTCAAAATGTAAGTGAACTCAGTGCTATAATGTAATATATATATAAACATAATTTTCGAGTTATTACTATTTGCCTGAAACTGAACTTATGATTTGGAGCTGCACCTACGAATACATGTTTATACCCTCACACACTTAGTACATATACATGACTTGAGCAAGTTTAATGGTGTTCAATGATATGTGTATGTAAACACTAACTCCATCTATTAGGAGAAACGTTTATTAGTAAAGTTTTTTCTCTCCATTTCTTACATGCATGTGTTTTTATTTAAGGTTTGTCAAGTCTTATAATAATAATAATGAGACTGTAATCATCCACGGGCACATTGCCTCTATTCCTGGAAAGAGACGCCCGGGTTATTCAACAGGGCCGGGATCAGCTGATCCAACCTCTCTCCCATAATTGGATTTAGTGAAGACGACGTTTGCTTTTCATGCCGCCGAGATTCCGGATGTCCCAGGGATGCGAGCAGTAGAAGAAAAGATGTTTACAGAGGCAACACAGTCCCCTTCTCTCAGAGGTGCTCCACCACTTTACATTACAAAAGAGGGAAACAGCGACAGGGAAAGCTAATTATTCACCTGATATTTACCATTCAGCCAGACAATCTAACATAGTGGGTTGTTTTCGTAATTTTTGTCTCTGTATCTGATACCAAACACAGAGCTGATTTTTAATAAGGCCCCAGCACCGCGCTGTCTCTCTGCTCCCCAAGAATCAACATTCCACTAGAGAGCGGCTGTGGGGAAAAAACGTAAGAAATGTGCATATCAAATAGGGAATCGTTATTTCTGCCTTTCACAATGCAGAAAACGAGGGGTGTGAGGTTTCCCCTTTGAAGCAGAATAGATTGAAAACATTGAATTTTCTATCTAAGTTACTGTGTGCTTCGGACAGATGTGGTGGAGTGAGTATACGCTGTGCCTTCACTTCTGCTGTGAATTTGAGAGGTAAACATGCACTACACACCGTAACTCTCCATAAATAGTAAACAGTCATTTGTGTTGCTACCGGTTTAAAAAAAAAAACTCCAGAAAAACAACACAAAGGAGTAAACATGAAGTTTCATTCAGTTGCTGCATGAAAATGTAATTTCTAAGTGCAATTAATCTTAACCTTCAACAAACCAACTATAGTGAAGCTGCCTATGGTTTTTTCTGTCAGTAAAATTTTATGTTGGGTCCAATGAGCTCATCCTTGAGTCAGTTCGGCTCAGTAGGTTTTGAGTTCTCGCCTTTTCAAACACGGGAATATTTCAGTGCTGAGTCTGAGCGGGGGGGGGGGGCAGAATCACAGCGTGGCTTCACGTGGAGTCCAACTACGGTGAACTTCGACCTCGCTTCGTATTCACATGTGCGTGACCGTGGCCCGATGCTGCTCAGACCCACAACCATGAAATTATAAAGTCCTTGGTGGAGGTGATAATGATAATTTGCACTTGCATGTTATTACGGGCGAAATTGGAGGCTACAGTCGTACTCCACTGTCAAAGCAGAAATCTATTATGAGTTATTACTACATAATGTCAATATGTTTATTGACTCGTTGACATTGCAGTGGTTTTCCAGTCCTCTCTGAGCAAAAACTGCTTTTTAAATACAACTCTTTATTTTTTAAAACAACGGTTGATGATGGATGATTATTATTCTTTATGAACATTATCCAAGGCAATCTGAAAGTAGAGGAAAGGGCTGGATGCAGCAGCAGCGGCACAGCAGCACAGCAGCAGCGACAGTGTTGTTGACACTCGTGCCTGTGAGCCGTCATGTACTGGTGAGGTGAGAGCGCCGCCTGATGCAAGAGGTCTGTCACCTCCTCCCTGCTTGTTACAGTATGTCATCCCTGAGCAGGATGACAGGTCAGAGGAGGCCACACATAAACCTGAGGCCCCTGGGGAACGTGTCTGTGCCCCCGGTGGACTGTCCTGCCACTGGGGCCAATTCAAAACTGATGTCTCTTCAAATGTTTTGGCCTGTGGCAGCTCTGAGGGCTCATTTGAACAAAAGCTCGCCCGACACTTCAATCCTCTACTCAGAAATATAGAGTTTCAGGTAGACGGCTGCTCGGGCGGACCCGGCTGAGCTCTCACTTCCACCTCGGTTGCTCCGCCTCCTGAGACGTGGACAATCAACGGCGGTAATAGCGTCGCTAATTAACCTGATTGTGCTCAGCTGCAGCTTCCAGCCTGTAATCAATATACATGCGGCTGAAACGATTTTATTCTCAGCCATAATTACGGTTCTTCGTGTTTCTCAAGTTTTTTGTGATTGCATCCGACCGTTGCGCTGCAGCTCGTCACATGCACACTTACTCAAATCACCGTCCAGTTGACTTTGGGTGCGTTGGGGGGGTTGTTGAGTTGTTTATTGACATCTGTCGCTAGCCTGCCTGCCTACGTGCACCCTGCCACATAGAGAGGAGCAGATCGGCCCCGGACATCATATCCAGGCGCTCGCTTGATTCATCCACCCACAAGCTACCCGAAGGGATTGTTTTCTCCAATTTAGGGCCCCGCAGCCGCAAGAAGATTCCAGAAATAAGATAGTACCCTCTTTAGAGGATTCACGCAACTCCACAACTCCTCAATGAAGCTTGCTTGATTCTCAAATATTCTCTCTGGGAATGAGCGACCTTGTTTTTGTCCCAAAAAGAAAGCAATCTATCCTCTGATGTCCTCGTCCAATTGGCCTTCTCCAGCCATACAAAGCAATACCCACCGTAACCTAGAGATCCACGTTGAGTCCACTGGTATAACTGCAATCCACGCACCACTACTGCCTGTCCTCTCACTGGGAAGGACCACAGTCCCTCAGCCAGAGCGACGGAGGCAGAGCAGAGAGCCAGAAGTCAGCAGGGAATCCAGGGGAAAGAAGTCGGCTTCCAGCAGTTGTCATGTATCTGTTGCATATTTTCTAAGTGAAGCAAGTGTAAGTGCTCCTGCTCGCGTTTCCAGACTTCCCAATAGCGTTCTGTAGGATTCACACTGGGTTGTAAACCACGACTCACCTGAACCACTCTTACCTCTGCTTCTTCTCCAGACAAATTATTTAGCAAACCAGAGTTGCTGATCCCACGGCAACTCCAGGTCAAGGTCAAGGTTTCAACAGAGTCTTGTTCAGATTGACGTGTTCACATTCCGCTCGCCAACAACCTGCCAGATCATATATCAGGTGCAAGCTGCATGCATCTTCTATTTAAATGCTCCAGCACAGTGGTTCATTACTGACCCGGCTTCAAGGCCAGCTCCCCAGGTTTTCATGAAAAACACATCATCCTGCTATTTGTGAATATATTTCATATGTACTCTTCTGTGAGTCTACTGCATTTCACTATTCATTAAAACCATCAGGTGGAAGTACAGATGGACGTCGTGACTGCTTCCTGAAAGTGAAGCCAAATGGTATTGCTGGACCCCTAGTGGCAGGCTGTAGTATAGGTTCTCCATGTTAGCATAGGGGACATGGAACAAATTCAACTCAAAATACATACCAGCAAATTGATGGATGTTCCAGTTAATTCGCTTTTTTTTATTTAATGCAATCAAAACAGGCTGGAACGTCATGATTGACACCAGAGATCGGCGCGTGATTGGTCGAGCTCGTGTAGCGGTGAGACCTCATTAGCTCGGCTCTGCCCTCGATCACTGCTGCCCAGACTCTGGCGCTAAATGATTCCATCGCCATGAGAGAGGCAGCGTTCCTATACTCCAGGATATTTTGGCTTTGTTTCTGAATAGTGGGTGGAAGATACACGTCTTTGTATACAGTTTATAATAATGAGGCCCTCCACACTAATGATGGTGGGAGTAATGATTATAATGAATCACTAATTCTTGTTGGCTGACTGTTCTCTGCCAGCCTCTGTAAAAGGTCAAAAACATGCTTTTATTCCCTTTTTCCCTTATGAACAACAGCAGCGTGCCACTACACCCTGAATTTAGCTTTCATCTATCATCCTCCAGAAAAATTCAGGTTATGCAGCGGGGCCATACACACCGCAGCTCATACATATATTAAGTGTTGGCAGAGAGTGAATCTAAACCCTAATAAATACCCCAAAAATGTTTGTTACTGAATGTGTCTGCAGGATGTGTGTTGATACGTCTATCGCAAACTGACTGCGTAAACTGGAAATATAAAACCACAAGAAGAAACTTCTAACGTGAAAAACATATTTATTATTCCTGCTGCATAAATAGAGCAACAACAAAACGTGGAAGGTGGGTTATTTTTAGAGGGCTGCAGGCGCGGGGGGGGGGGTCTCGTCCACCTCGTCTCGTCTCTGTGGCTTGCCAACAGATGGCCGCTCCGTCAGACCTGGGCCACGGGTCAACTTTATTTGCATATCAAATCACTCTGCGAGCAGCAGCCGCTCGGCTTGCACTCACCTGTTCCACTCACCCCTAAAAGACCAGTTGGTATGTATTCTGGGTTTTTCGTATGGCGAGTAAAGATGTATAAATATTAATTGAAATTAAAAAAAAAATTCACCACAGGAGGCATTTAAATTCAGTGGTGGATACCATACCTCCCAGTCAGGATCCTCATCAAACCACAGTCTCCTTTGTCATCCTGTTGTTCACTATAGATTGAGAGTGTGCTCTCTTTGAGATCAGGTCATGATCATGTCAAGACAAGCTGCTTGAGCTTGTCACATGTGGTCGTGTTGACTTCAATCCACTGTCAATTGAGAAATATAACAGACAGGCAGAGGTGGGCCCCACGTGCGTCAAGGCCACACTGGGTGCGTGTGCGTGGCGAGACGGCTGTGTTGCTGATCTGCTGTGTCCCTTGTGCGTCAGTTGTTCACACATGGAGCGTGTCTGCTGCAGGGTTCTGCTATGACTTCTGTGTTTGCTCAAATAAATGACAGTTCTACAGGCTACAGTCCCTTATGGACCTGCAAATATGTCACAATAAACATCTCTGCCTGTAACTCAATGTCCAGCCCCTCGCAAACCTATAAAGTAGAAGCTGGATGGATGGGTTATAAAACTGTATTACCCATGGAGCTATCATTTTCCATGAACGTTTTAGATATTTGTGCAGGAACTAACATTGAAGTCAGTACTTCCAGTATTTGGATAACAATGATGAAAGACGTTCTCCTTCCCAGGACTCAAAGAGCAATTTACTCTCCGCTTCTGGACTAAGTTCTCCTTCCTGTCGTGGTTACGGACAATGAGGCTCATAATGAACTCGCTCACTCCCCCCCCCCCCGCTCGCTGGTGATTGAGAAAAATGCTGTGCCTCCTCGACTCGGACTCCACACGCAGGTTTTCCCCTCCGCTGCTCCTCACCAGTGCCGCTTGCTGGGATAGGATTTGCTCATCTAACACCCCGTTCGGCCTCCGTAAATTAAAGCCGGGGAAATGTGATTTATCGTCTTCCTCTTGTGGTTCCTTTCAGCTGACTCTCTGAAATAACAGCAAACATAAATAGGGGGTATAAAAAAAGGGGCTCTGAACGCTTGAGAGAGTGGATTACGCCGTGAATCAGTTTATTAACGGTGGGCCGTGGAGCGGTGTCTGCTGCGAGGGGGGTGGGGGGGGGGGGGGATTTATTCATTCATAAAGCAGTGTTTACAGCATTTATCTTCACCCGGGAGCAGGCCCCTTAAAATGTAACAAAGCACCCTAAGACACAGATATGGCATGATGGATCTATGGGTACCTGTGTCAAGGCCGCCAGCAGACTGAGGTATTCCTCCGCTGCCGTGGCTTCGGAAGCGGAATCGTTTTCAGAACAATGGTGTTTGTGCGGCAGACAATGATGCTATTGTTTCTGTGTCCTGATTGGATCTGGTTTACCCGACAAAATCCTCAGTCGGAGCGACAAAGATTAAAACGAATGAGGCTTTAATGTATATTGTGTCGAGGCTGCAGGTACAAAGAAAAAGAGATAAATCTGTCTCCCTCGAACACGCACACACACACACACACACACACACGCACACACACACACACACACACACACACACACAAGCACACGTCTCATCTGAGGACGTCTACAGAGTAGGAAGAAATGGTTTAGAATGTTTTCTCCATAACAATTCCTAATGAGCCCGACCCCCCGGAGCGTGACATACAGTCAAGACAACTTTTAACTCTGATTGTTGATATAAAACCCTTTTTTCTTTTAAACTTTCCTCGGGTCAACACAGTGGGTGGACACCGTTTTTTTTAAAGTCTGTTAGATAATTGGATCATTTGAGCTCTTTAGTTGATTCAAAAAGAGAAAATGCCAGATAAATGTCAGTAGCGAGCCACAACAGAACAAAAACATGCAGTGAGGAAAGAAAGAAAATGAGCAACTTTTGAAGAGCACTTCTGAAACGAGTGGTGTCTCTCGTCTTCAGCCTGCCTCCAACCCTCCGATCAAACATTAAACTCCGGGCTTTGGCCAAACACTGAGCTTAAAGGTGATGCAGTATGTTTCCCTCGATGATTTCCTCAATCTCAACATATCTGAAGTAGAAAGCATAAAAACATCAATTGAATGATCCTGCAGGAAACTGTTGTCTGTGTGTGTAAAGCCTAATTCCTCTATGTCACAGACATCTATCTATTATGAAAAGATTAATATAAATATCACATATCAACGCAACAAAACAAGTCTATAGCATCATTACGTCAGCATGATAAATGATCACACTAAAGCAATAGATCTTGAGATGAGACTGCGGCGCCGACTCCTCATGAAAAGTCCCTGAAGTAGAAGCAGTCTGATGTGAGATGTAGAGCAGATGGCACCTTGTGGGTGGTGCCGGCCATCTCTGATGCAGGCAGTCGTGCTGCGTGAGATGCAGACCGAGGCTGATTGGTGTCTATCTGACCCACTGGTTGGTTGATTGCTGTAGCATCACACACCGCAGGACACCAGCATCGTGTCTGTGAGGTGACAGCATGGTGGAAGAATCATCACGACAGTGGAATGACTCCAGTGGTCAACAAGACATCATTCTGCAGAAAATGAATCGCGAAAGTGGCAGTACGTCAAACCAAAAACGACATTATGTCTTCATTTTTTAGGGGAATTATGAATTTCTAGGCATTTAATAAGCTCATGTTTCACGAAATGTTCCTTCACTTTGTTGTAACAGGCAACTTATTTTCCGTACCGTGTGATGTTATACAAGTCAACCTACGATATATATTTTGTTGTGTACAGCATCAGAAATGTTCAGAAGTCCAATGATACATGATTTTCTTCATTCTGGTCACCATTTCATTTCGGCAAACCGTCTTTACCAGTGACTTTACCAGTCAAAAGTATATGAACAGTAAAAACACACTGTTAGCCAGTTAACTAGTGAGCTGTGTGATCCCTCCACTGTTTGTGTCGGTCACATTGGCATTGTCGTTTGTTGGGGAACAAACTTTACTTCATCCGTGAACAGGATTTACTCCTGAGTTGCATCAGATGGATTTTCTTCTAGGTAAAGACAAGAACTCCCATGATGCCCCGGTGCTTCCCGACGTCATCACACTAGGTCCTTTGTAATTGTTTGGATTGAGAGACCCCAGTTGAACTTTGTAATTAAAATAATGGTATTAAAAGTAATAAGAACAATTTAAAATAAGAGATAATAAGCCAAAGTTTTTTAAGAAAAGTTGTGGTAGGTTGATGGGTTCATACAGCGGATCTATCAGTGCTGTTTCCATGTTTCCTCTCTTGCCTGCAAGTCCTCAGCTTGTCATAATACTCACCAATGATTGATTTGTTTGTCCAGGAGTGAACTACACACACTGTGCGTTGGATGACATTTTGATGAGACTCATCCATTTGGCAACGATCAACAACAGGCCAAATTATTCTTTTCCAGCAGCAGTACATCAAGCAGGCCAGTAGGACTCCATGCTCATTAAACGCAGCTCTACACCGTCACTTCCAAGTTGCATATGTCTTTCAGATTGCTCAGTCACATCCTGGCAGGTATTGGAGCCAAGTGCGCTTTCAGTATTGACTCCTTCTACACCAGTAATCAGCCAAATGAGGTTTTCAGTAATTGAAGCAAAAAAAAAAATTTGCTCTCCATCTTTTTTGTTCTGCAGACAAAGACGAATGCCAGTGTTGGCAACGCTTTCCTCAAGGAATAATTATTTTTCCTCTTTGTGCTTAAACTTCTCTCATCCGATAAAATGGTATAGAGGCTATTCTTCTTTTGTTGTGCAAAATAAAGCGAGGGCACATTATTTATCCTGGTCCAGAAGCTGCTCCAGCTGCTATGTTAAATGGCAATTTTGAAGGTAACGGTTAAAAACACGGATCAGGGAAAAACTTCATTGTATCTGAAATTATCTTTGAATATTTTGACTGGGAACAGTCTTCATTAGAGATGTTCTGATGACACCAGCGTCGGAAAAGCCTCTGATACCACAATCGTGCCGGATTGTAAATCTACGTGCTGATGCGATAACACGCATTAGAAGTATATTAGTTTCACCCAGACATACCTGCAATTTTCTTTCCCCCCAGAAATCGCTTCTTCTCTATCACTCCATGTACAGCAGTTGCTCTGTACTGCCTCTGGGGAAGTACTTTTTTTAGAGCGGCAAAGAAGAAGTTGATTCCGGTAGCTTGAGCCAGAGCTAGCTAAAATCTCAATTTCACGCCGAAATGTCCCACAAGTGACATCGAGAGATGGTACTACATAAAAGTTGTTTCAAGTTTTTTACAAACTGTGATTTACACTTTAACAGCTATTCAAAGGTAGTAATTGTTGTGTAATCCTGGATTTATATATTTGTCTTCTTTTTCTGTGATGACTCTTAAGATAGATAATAAAAGAACCATACATCAATGGTAGAAATCATCACTTCCATACAGGGTTAGTTGCATAAGCCTGTTAAACACGGTATATGCTGTTTTTTTGTACACGCCCTGGTATTACATCAGTACTCGGAATCAGCCAATAAGCAAAGTTCCGGTATTGAGAAAGGAAAATGGTATAAAATCTGTTCTATATAACCTCGGCCATCCCTGCTGCTTCTGTGACACTTTACAGCCCGGCCCCATCTCAGCAGAATATTGATGCACGTCCGAATCTACTGCATTTAGTCAATATGAGACTGCAGAATGGGGGGAAAGCAATGGGAAGACAGCACACGAAGAAAAATACATCCTGATAAGGCTGGAAAAAGCTGCTGAGCAGGTCAAATCTGTCAATTATCAACACCGGGAATTGCAAGCCCTGCGTATCCCAGCCCACACCGCACCAACAGAGCGGCTGACCGCGTGTGGGATTCAAGTAAATAAAGGTTTGGGGTCCATGCAGTTTAATCAATGTGGAGGCGTTTCGATCACAGCAGGACAGTATGAGGTTTCCTGGGTCGACTGTTCACATCCACCTGCCACACACGCCAAGTCAGAGCTGTGATATCTCCACTACGGCTAATAACTGTTAACCCTGTTGTTGGTATCGAGGGCATCTATCAAAGACGGTGGGAGGTTTGATTTACATATAAACAGAAACATTAGTAAAATGACTGGATTCTTCTGTGTGAATATATTTCTATACCTGTGTGTGTGTGTGTGTCAACATTCGGGTGTATACCAGTACGCCAGTTGTGTTCATGCACATGTGAGTGCGTCTGTCTGCCTCTGTCGGGGTTTGCATAAAGCAGCTGGAGCCATGACTAGCTGTTGCTAGGAGGCGAATGAGACAGCTGCATATGGCAGGGGAAGGCACGAGCCAGCAGGCGGCCAGCGAACAGGCTCGGCTGAGGAGACATGGGGCCACTCGGAGCCGGGGGCTACTGGTGTCAGGGAGCAGAGTCCCTGTCCAGGGGACGGCACTGGAAAACACACTGTGTCTGAGTGCATGAAGCCACACGAGAGAGAGGAGCAGATACGAGCTTGATTACGCATCAGCAAAGAGGATTTTTATTTTGGAAAGAATCACGTGAATTAGAATCCTTTATGCCAGGACAGTGACAAAAAAACATCATAACAGCAATTTTTTCTGTGATAAAAGAAAGTAATATAAAAAAGTGGAGGAGAATTTATAAAGGAATTCTTGCCACTGCAGCTGCTGGCACCAAAATGAAATAAATAATAGATTTTTTTTGTCCTCAAGTGTCTGTTTGTCTCCAAGAAGAGTGGATTAATGATATGGAACAAGAATCTAAAAAACACTGACGGTGCAAAAACTTTCACTCTGGCCCGCAATGATACAACAGTCATAATAAATATCACCCAAACTAGAAATTTGTGTGCGTTGGATTAATGAGGATTTGATAGGGAGGGAGGAATTCATGTCTTTCCATGTGAGGTACACTTTCTAAGGTGAGACTGAAACCATCATCATCATCATCACTTCCATCTGACATCAAACAGAGGCAGGTCAAGCCATCGCATTAGGAAAGTTCAGATTTAATCTGAAACGGTCCTCACACCTGATATTTTCTGTAAAGTATATAATACATTGTCATATATACAAGGACGTGTCTCCTTTAAGTGGAACACTCCACTTTTCACTTAATGTAATCACATTGTAATTGAGAGTAGTCCAGTGGTACTTCGTTGATATACAGTTCAAATCACTATCATGACATTATCAAGAACACTCATCATCATCATATTAAATATGAAATACTATAATGTGATGATAACCTCAATTTCAATTCCAAACTAAGTAAATTTAAAGCAATGTTAATCAGAGCTCTGCTTTAAAATCTGTTTCTTTTGTTACTGAAAGATATAATTATTGAAAATTAATAAGCGGATGATGTCATATTTAATGGTACAAGCTCTGTTTGGGTAAAGTAACAAGATGGAATTATATAAAACGGTCAGTATTGTTAAAAATGTCAATCATCCAAAGTGTTGTTAAATAACCTCTAAATTAATATCATATTCATATTTAATACATTTGTATAAATACTCTTTACATTATAAAGGAGCTCTGTGACTCCTTTATTCCAAATAACAAATCACACAATTGAGCGTTGGACACTGGTGAGTTGATCCGAGCCCCAGCAGCTGTGAAACGTTTTACTGGAACAATGTGGTCCTGCAGTCACAGAGTCGGGTGGTGAAGACTGTGAAGGCCACGAAGCTCTGGACAAAGACTTAAGTGCTCCCTCCTGCAGTGATATGCTCTTGATCTGTCCGTCACCTTTCCCCCTGGACGCTGCATAAAACACAGCGTCCGCGGTGCTGGAACCTGACGTCCCTGCGTGGACTTGAGAACCATTAGCACCAACACCATCTCAGGCGTTTCTGGAATAGAGGCATGCTCCTGGCATTTACTGAGCTTACCAATTTAATATGATCTTCTCTGATTTAGCTTCAGAAAGGGCAGAGAGTCCGAAAACAATCTGAGGTTGTTTACTGGTATTTGATCTACTGCAACTAAGAAGAAGCGTTTTATTTAATTTGCAGGCTCACTGAGTCAGCATTAAGGTTTGGTTTCTTTGTGGCGAACATTAAAGCAGGGCGCTGCCATCGTGCCCTTCTGTAGCATCCAGTGCTGAATGGAGGGCAAAGGAGGCTAAATTTATGTCGGCATCCATTAATTCGGAGTGCTTAGCTGGACGTATCGTGTTAATTGCGTTTTGTTGTTTCGTGGGCCACCATTTGCATTAGCTGGGGACTTCACATTGGGTTAATGTCTCACAGTTTATGGTGATTATGTTTTTCGCTTCTGCCAGAAACATAAAGTGCATCACTCTCCGTGCACCAGCGGATTTAGAGCATCAAAGACTTCCCTGCAGGTCTTGGCAGGGCTAGGTGAGCAATGTTGAACTGTATTTGAATTTCTGTTATTCGAACAAAGCAGATGTACAGAAGAGCGTGTGTGTGAAAGGAGATATTAAGCTGTCAAAGTGGCAGAATCCTGTAACGTCTGATCACATCCTGCCTCACACATCAAATGACAGAAATGTGATCGTATTTATGCAGGTCTGCTGGTCTTCCTTATTTGTGCTGCAAAGGTGAACCAGTAAATAGAGATTGCACCGGCTCGTGTTGTTGATGGTGGAGGAGTGTTTCTGCAGAGCCATTGTGCCGAGCCCTCGCTGGAACCTAAAGTACATATTGAGCTCAGCCAAGGCCTCAGCACAAGGCAGCACTGATTGCACTTTCAGAAACACTGAAGGCAAAGTGCAAACACACAGTTGTGGGAGTGTAAACAACGCATAACGATGATGGACCAAATCTGCCGCTTGGCATGTGTTGTTATTGTGTTATGCTGTAATTATTAAATCCCATATGAGTTCTGTTAAATATATATATGTTGTATCAAAACAGGTAACTAGTTCTAATGTTTTAGTTGATCAGTGAATTGCTTGTTTAGCAGTCATGAACCTATAACCCCTTGAGAGAGACATATAGTGCTCACCACCCTTCTCCCCACAGTTACATTGTTGGCATGCTACGGTGCTACATCCCTGATTTCAACCCACGACCTTATTAACTAGTTGAGAAGGGTCTTATGCCGGGGGTCTTGCCTCTGGAGACCTTATTAGGCTAATAAAGCATATCTAGAGGCATGTAGCGCACTCTGATTTGGCCGGTTAGGAAGGTGACAAGCCCTGGACGTGTTCGCGGTGCAGACTCTCAGAATCTCATGTTCCGATAATGACGCCAGGGAGGACTTCTGAAAGTGGGCTTGAAAAGGGAGGAGAGAGAGAGACCTGTTTTGTACTTCCTCACATCGGCGTCGGCAGACCCTTTTCACCGGGGCACGTGCCCCGTTGTGGATCTGCGGTGCCTGGGTATGCCTGGGGCACTGATTTTTTAATTAATTAATTTATTTATACCTTTAATTTTTTTTTATTTAAGTCTGACTCATCTGGCAATCTACAGAATGCATGCTAGCATTTTTTTTTCTTAAAATAGGCCTATAGACTACCACTTTCGTTAGAATTTAAGTCCGACATACGGACAGAGTAATTAGAATCCACTTGCGGCCACTCGGAGCATGTTGCAGCCGGAGAGTTGCCTGTAACACAGAGCCAGGAGTTGTCCAGCACAGCGTCAGCGACCATTCACTCCGGCCGGCGTGAAGTGAAGTAAACAGTAAGCGTTACATTTTTATCCTCTGGAAGCATAGAATGTCTAACAAATGTGTATGCCTTTCATCAAATAAGGTGAAGGGGCGTCTCTGAAGTGGTGTTATTAGCTAATGTGGTCACGTCTGTCGTTATGCTATAGTAGCCAGACAGTTCGCTAATATATTAAACTGTAGCGATAACTGTTTAAGCTGGACCTGTTGATCGGAGAAAGATCACAAATGTCGGGTTCACACTACATGCCATCTTATGGTGTTTCTCGATTCTTTACGTTCATGTTTTCAGGGGGTGATGATCCCGTGATGGGGTATCCAAGTTGTCTTGTCAGCTTAGTTAGCTAGCTATCGGCATACTGTATAAGACATCTTCTCAAGTTGCCTGGAACCAATGGCACCGATGTTATACTAGCGCAATTTATAACAGAATACAACACTCGGAGGTGGAAGCTGTTTTGTACGCTGTTGCTTTTAAAAATAGCCCAGTGCATGCTTAAATAAGCAGGCTGGCTTAAGCAGCTCAAGCACACGTTGGTCTCAAAGTTGAAAATGAATGATTCTGAAATTATTCTCATTCTGGTGTTTTCTGCTCGAGTAGGCCTACAGACAAAAGCACAGACATTAAGGGGGCATGATGACATACAGGTGGTTACTTTCAAGACAGTAGAAACATAATGTAGAAAAAACAAACAATTGATAGGTATCATTCATAGCATGCATATAGACGAATGTCCTGTTTTTACTATTCGTTTTTTTGGTGTGTCAGGTATGTAGAGAGTTATGGAAGAAGTATGTTGTACTAGTAGGCTATGTTGCTGGAGCAACGCTTTTCATCTCTGAACAGCGTTGTTCTGAAGGGTGTTCAGGCCTGTAACCCAGGCTCGAGCACCTTTCTCAAAGAGGAGGACCTCAGAGGTCTCGCAGATCACTACAATGTTGATCTTAAACAAGAGGAGGTGTGGGTAGCGAAACATTACCTGGACAGAAAGCAGGAGAGCCTGCCAATTACTGACATGCAATGTCTTTTCGGTTTACTCGATAATGTCATGTTCCCTACACTGACACAGGTCATTAAAATATGTCTGACCATTCCTGTGTCCAGCTGCAGTTGTGAAAGGACATTCAGCGTACTGAGACGCCTTCACACTTGGTTGAGGAGCACAATGGGGCAAGATAGGCTTCATCATCTTGCCATCATGTCGGTTGAGCGAGGAGAACTCTCCAAATTAAGCCAGTCACAATTGATCGACAGCTTCGCAAAAATGAAGCAGAGGCGCTACCGTTTACTGTTAAAAAAATGAACAGCTCCCCTATCTTTCTGGCCATGATATACACACCTCATAGGATCATCACCATCACACATAGGATGGTCTGAAATAGAAATGATAAACACAGACATGTATGTATGTAGAGGTGTTTTTTTGTTTTTCCTTTTACAGTTGCACATTTCAAGTTTTCAGTTTTCAAGTTCATGTTTGCTGACAGATATTTATTCATGTTTGATGAAGATACGCTTTATGATAATAAATAAGTGCTATAAAATATTTGCTTGCGTGCTTGCATTAATTATCTGTGCCCATGCTTTTTTTAAATAAATAATTGCCCAAAATTTTTTTAGCTCGCGCGCTTTGCGCGCTCACATTTTTTTTTCGGTGCCCTATTGTGCCCCTGTATGGTATTGGGTGAGCTGACGCCCCTGCTTCCTCACAGAGTTATCTAAACAGATGGTCATTTTCGACAGTGACGGATTGCAGGGGATTTATCACGATCGGATTAGAAAGATGTTGTTTTTTTGCTGTAACTTTGTCAGAGCCGAGGTCGGACTGTCGTCAAGTTCTTTATTGGAATCAAGTGGAGATTCTGGACGGATCCATACCAACCACCGACTCACTGCATCGCTTCCAAGCTCGGCAGCAGAGCCAACAGCTCCTGTTGTTCTCTGGCTGTCGGCTCTGTTGTAAATAAAAATGGAACGGAACACCGCAGGGTCCTTTAATCAGGTGGAATTTAAGAGATGAGGAATTTGATGAGGGCAAATGAAGTTTGCAAGCACGAACATTGTTGATCAATTAGAGACAAACAGTGTGTGTGGTTCTTGAGTCTCTTCACATTCACAACCAAATAAATGAGACCAAAGCAGCTCTTGTAATTATAACAAGCAAAATTATCACACTAGAAAAACAATTGTTTCCAACTTGGTCCTATAACAATATTTTTTCCCTATTTTCATACTTATGACTGTCATTATTTTGGATGTATATGTTCCGAGCAAAATGTAATTACACCGTGACGAAGCCTGAATCATAAAGCAATGGGAGGAGTTCAACTAGCATCACAGGTGACTAAGCCTTGGCTCTTAAAGACGAGAGCAAATGCTGCATTAAAAGGTTTTATTTTCATCGAAAGAAAATATACAGATACCATGATTTAGACTTCACAATGCAAAATTGGAAAAGTTCTGCCGCAATCGCAACTGGAACTTTCAGAGTTGAAGTACTTCAGCCTTGTTAGTCCAGGAAGTGTGTACGTGAATAAATGTGTGCGCGTGTGTGTAGGAATATTTTCTATTCAAGGTGTCAGCCCTTCTTTTTTCTCTTTTTTTCTTTTTAACCTCGTGCAGCTGAAGGTGACATCAATCACTTTCTTAGTGGGAATTCACATTCCACCTTGAGAGCACCTAGTCCCACTTTTATCAGTATTAATGGTTGTCCCCTTACTTAGCCAAAGCTATTTCACACTTGGTTAAGTAAGGTATGAGAACGTCTCCTTGGCTGTATATTTAACCGGGGCCTTCCTAAATATCCTCGAGATCCCTAATCAGGGAGCAGAAGAAGCTGCCATGTGCACTAACGCACTCTGAAAGCTCCCAAAAGTAATTCATTTTCCTTTACCCCCCCCCCCCCCGTATTGAGTAGTTCTCAACCAGTGCTCCACCAGGCCTGTGGCGAGCTTCTCTTAGAATCCTAATTGGTAAGTGTTCAATAATGTCAAACAGCCCCGACTCTATTTCATGATCTGTTTACACACTCTCACAACCACACGTACACACCAACACACAACCACATGGATTTAAAAAATATCACAATACTTCAATTGACCTATCAAGCGATGCACCTGATTTTAATACAGATATCAAAAATAATTTCTTCAATTCTTCCACTTCCAACAATTTCCCAGTTCCCCGGCGACAGGAGCCAGTTCTTTTCTTCACCAGTCGTCTCCCTGAAGAACCATCAGCCTTCCAGTGAAGCCTAACATGATGAAGCGACTCTTACAAAAAAAGGGCGCGGGACCCACGGATTGGACTGCAAATTAAAATAAGGGAAACTGTTCTGAGGGAGCCGGTTCACAGACAGAGCCGAACCAGATTTCAAAGCGAAGGCCTCTGAATTTATACTTTTCCCGAGCAGAAGCTTTCGCGGGATTGCGATTGTTAAACTTGCTCAGTGCCAGTCTTCATCCCTCGCCCCATGTGGCCTGAGCAGAAGCACTATCTCCGCCTGCATACACCCTCTGTACTTCCACACACGGGGGAATGTGGGTCAATATCCACACTACTTCCTGTCTTCTTTTTTTTTCTTTTAACCCTCCCCAAACTCTTATCATCCTCACCCACCTGGCTCACATACATGCAGGCGTGAAAAAACCACGAATGTACAGTTTGCGCATACACATGTAGAGACACACTCACAAAGGCAGGCTCTGTGCCAGGCGGAAAGCATTTGCTATTCAATTCCCATTTCTAAATGGAACATTCAGTTTGCCAGCTGGGTCACATCCTTGGTTGGGTAGAACTAGTCAGGGCAATATGTGCATATAGTACATTTATTATCTGAAATAAGGTTAGGAACTCTCTGCTTCAGAGAGAAATCTGAATTTCAGAGGTGAAGAGTGGAGAAAGGCTCAGATGTTTAAACTCAGGCAAGGCTAAAACACACGGGCACAGTTGTATGGAACTTTTTTGATGGGAGTAACCTTGCAGCAATAAAGCCTTTTAATAGAAAAAATAAATATAACAGCCTCATAAAAAAATATAAACTCCAGTATAGAAGTTTAAGAGATCGTCTGAGGTGACTCTCTTTGAACAATTCAACAGGACATTTGCTGTTATTGAACCAGGATGTTATCAGGAACCGATTCAGCCAGTTAAATACTATTTGGGCGGTACACACCCAGACCTAACACCATTAAGGTATATCTTCCCTGGATGGCTTAAAATACTCTTTAAATCTAACAGCGCATGAAATAGAGTTTGTTGGTCTATTCATTGCAGCGAGATTCGCCCAAAAAGAAAACTATTTGACTTTGACAAATTCCGGTTGTGTGTATTCAGCACAGGTGCAGCATGCGGCATTATGTTTGGGGGGGGGAAAGACTGAGAACGAGTGGCTGCAGATAATTACAAAAGCAAACACACTTGGTGGTCGTTTGGGCCTAAAGTATTTCTAATTTCACAGATGTGATCAACCTTGCCTGGAGTCTGTCTCCCTCCCTGTGCCTGGTGCAGTCGGCTCACTCCTGTTGGATCTCTATGATGAAGTGTTAAACAGGTTTCCGGCTCCACACTTTGTCACTCCACTGTCTTTAGACGACTGGGAGCCTCTCCGGGGCGGCGGCACGGAGCTTCCACCGGACCACCGGACCATGACAGAGCCAAGTTCACCCCTCGAAGCTGCCGGTGTACCCTTGAGAAAACGCTGCTGCTTAAGTAATTTAAGGATATAAAATTTGACTTCCATAAGAGGAGAGGTTGGACTCGACCCGACGACGGCAAACATCACTTTGACGGAGATAATGGCTTATAGATTTGTTGCAGGAATTTTGAAAGTTGCGGCCTCCGCAGGGGCATTAAGAAACTATGTTGACTGTTCGGAAGCCGAATGCTCATTTGCCGTGAAGGTCAATTGAAAACATTTAATGAAATTGTTAGGCACTCTTCCACCTCCGCAGAGGGCCGGCTAACATTACCTTTAAGTGTGACTGCAGGTGTAATCTGTCAAATGGGCGCCTCACAGTGAGTCATTGGCTGAGCACTCCGATTCAGCACAGACCCCTGAAAAAGCCTGTGATTAAATGGGAAGTGTGACATAACTCTTGTTTAATGGTACAAAAACAGCAGCCAGTGTGTTGGCATAAAGCCCGAGCCACGGAACATAAATTCTATTTCCCCACAGATGCCGCTTGTAAAAGGTCAGCATGACTTTGAATCATTTCACTGTTAAGAATTAAAAGGCAGAAGAGGCTAATCCATTGTTTTCATTTGTTTGCAGAGGCCTGCATGTAGCATTTGTCAAGAGGAGCCCGAGGTTGTCATCAAAGCTTGGCAGAAGCAAAAGAAGAAAAAAAAAACAGGGCAAAAATCAATACAGATGATCTTCAGGGAAGTGTCATTCTTTATCTGTGTGCTGCGCCGCCGCGCGCCTCCTCTTCACATGCAAATCAGACGGATGAAATGATCAATAGAATGCATTAGGGAGCCGGCCTCTCGTAAACTTAACCCAGGGGCAAAATAAATGTTTTCAACTGAATCGCGAGTTCTAAAATATTGCAGCCGAGGAGGCGTAGTCGGAGTAATCATAGAGTGAGAGTCACACATCCACACCCACGGTACCTGGCTTCTGATGAACGCCGTGTTTCATTGTGGCGAGTGCAGCATCGCAGAGACAGAAGAGATGATTCTGAGGGAGGAGGCTGACACCGAGGCTTCGCCTGACGTGACAGTCTCACTGCACCTTGATAAATACTACACAGTGTCAGTTGTGTGTATAATACCAGCGAGTCAAAGTCACTTCACTGTCATCCTGACAACCGTGCCTTCAAGAAAAAGACAAAGCAAAGCATATGACATAAAATCGACATTGCCCAGGGTCCTACTCAGCACAACCGAGAAGGGACAACAATCTGCCGACTTATTGGGAATGATCGACTTTTCCCTTAGAGGATGCAATGAATAATTCTCTTTTACCACAAGAGGAAAAAAAACTCCCCCCGGGGGTATTGAACCAAATCGTCTTTTCTCTCTTCATTAGACAAAAAAAAAGTCTACAAAGTCTTATCAGCATCCTGCATTCTCTGCCATTGGAGCTCAGATAATTGATTATGTTTAGGAGCTTCGCTATTGGACATGCTGCGCCTTAGTAGTGGAAGGAGATATAGCAGTAAATTAAGTTTACCTTCCCAGGGCACAGTCAGACAGAGATACACTGACCTCAGAGGACACAGTGAAACTGAAATTACAATATAAGGGGAGAAAAGTTTCCTTCAGAAGTATTAACCCGATTGGCTACGCTGCACAGCCGCACTTCCTCCTTTAGACGACACGGCCGTGAACGAGTTTTCACGTCATCCATGATTCACGATGTCTTCAGCAAAGTAGATATTGCTTTAGTGGCTCTACTGTGCGATTACAAGCATGCACACTTGCTACCAACGTACAAACTTCACTCCAGTATAAATTGATGTTCCTTCCACTCAATCCACGTTTGTAACAAGAAGCTGTTGAACTTGTAAAAACCGAAAGACTGTAAATAAAGATGGACGTCGTGTTTCCATTCCCTCATTCGTACGCTGCCATCTTGTGTATCTGCAGCCCAGAGTTGAGTTACTTGCCAAAAAAATGAACACATGGACATTAGTGTGATAACAACTCCTTAAAATGTCAGTATACAAACTTGTTCTTGTATATTTTATAGTTTGGTCCCAGTCCCATCTACTAATATAGAGGGTGGAGGGTTTATGGCCCTAGCCAGCCACATGTCGTCCATCTTTATAGACAAAGCAGGGGAGCTGATTAGGGGATTTTTATTTTATTTTTATTTTTATTTTTATTTTCACATTTTAGGGGGGCTGAAGCCCCCCTAAAATGTGCTTCAGCCCCCCAAAATAATTATTGTGATTTTTTTTTTTTTTTAATTAAACTATTGTTTTACACATGGACAAGTTATTTATAACTCTAACATGCTACATGTCATTTTAAATTGACTTCAGGGCCATGAACATGTCTTCTAATCTGATATTGACCTCAACCATGAATAAATTGAAATAAATGTGTATATATACAGTAAATATATAAATAATAATGACTTGTGTGTGTGTGTGTGCGTGCGTGTGTGTGTATGCGTGTGTGTGTATGTGTGTGTGTGTGTGTGTGTGTGTGTGTGTGCATGTGTGTGTGTGCGTGAGTGTGTGTGCGTGTCAGATGGGCGTGGTCAGTGTGATAGGTGGGCCCTCAGATGAGATGATAGTATTATTATTGTATTGTTGTCATAATTAATATATAGATTTGACCAAATGTAAAAAAGTTAAGAAACATTGTTTGTCTATGCTCTGCTGTGTTCATATGAATAGTAGCAAACTAAATGAATCACACTGATTTGTTTCACTCCAACACTGTGTTAATTGATCAATGAATCCTGTGTGTATATTCAGAAAGACAGACGTAGATGTTACTATACTAGTTATTTTTATTCAAAAAGTTTAACATATTTACAACACATCATTAGATCATTTCAAATATGTACAAAGGGGAACAGGGGAGGGGTTTGTTTTGAGGAGTAGAAAAAGGGTGAGGGCGTTTTCTCCTGCTGCAGTTTCGTCTCCTTTCGGCCCTGAAGCAAGCACCTTCTCGTTCTCCTTCTCCATGTTGACCTCCACCTCAGTGCTCACTTGTGCAGACTTGCTTCCAGAATTTTAGCCTTGGCCTGACAGTCAGTGAGCTCGGCCAAGCAGTCAACATAGGCCCTGAGGCGAGCATGCCCTTTCTCTACCTCCTTCGTTATGACAACATCTTTGTCTTTCAGCTGGTTTTCCAGCTGCTCCACCTTCTCCGTCAGGGCCTGGATCTTATTCTCCTTCTCCGTCTCCATCTCCCTCTCGGTCTCAGTCTCAATCTTAATCTCCTTCTCCTTCTCCGTCTCCTTCTCCTTCTCCTCCTCCTTCTCCTTCTCCACCGCCATCTTTATGATATCATCTCTGTCTTTAAGATGGTTTTCCAGCCGCCACACCTCGTCCTTAAGAATCAAAATGTTCCTGTTGGCTCGGAGGATTTCGACATTGTAGATCGTCACAAGTTTCTCCTTGTCCTTCTCCTTGTCCTTGTACTTCTCCTTCTCTTTCTCCTTCTCTTTCTCCTTCTCTTTCTCTTTCTCCTTCTCTTTCTCTTTCTCCTTCTCTCTCTCTTTCTCTTTCTCCTTCTCTTTCTCCTTCTCTTTCTCCTTCTCTTTCTCCTTCTCCTTCTCCTTCTCCTTCTCCACCTCCACCTCACTGCTACATCCTGTATCAGGCTGGGGTGGCTCCTGGTGCAGCCTTGCTTCCATCAGCTTAACCTTGGCCTGACAGTCAGTTAGCTCAGCAAGGCAGTCGAGATAGGCCCTGAGGCGAGCGCGCCGTTTCTTCACCTCCTTCGCTATGACAACATCTTTCTCTTTCAGCTGGTTTTCCAGCTGCTCCACCTTCTCCGTCAGGGCCTGGATCTCATTCTCCTTCTCGGTATCGGTCTCAATCTCCTTCCTCTTCTCCTTCTCCTTCTCCTTCTCTTTCTCCTTCTCTTTCTCCTTCTCCTTCTCCTTCTCTACCGCCATCTTTATGAACTCATCTCTGTCTTGAAGGTGGTCTTGCAGCTGCCACACCTCCTCCTTAAGAGCATTGATCTTCCTGTAGGCTGTGAGGAGTTCGTCATTGAGGATCTTCAGAATATCTGGTTTCTCCATGGTTCACCACAGAGAGTAGATGTATCTTTTGAAGAAGCTGTTGGATGAGTTGATGCACTGTTTTCCGAAGAAGTTTCTGCTCTTGTCTGGAACTTGAAGTCAAAAGGCTTTATGTCTGCAGGTGACAAGATGAAATAGTGTGTAAGATTTAGGTGAATTTGATCAATCAAACATTCAATATAAAACAATTGACACAGATAGAGAGACACACACAGAGAGAATGAGAGAGAGAGAGAGAGAGACAGACTGGCTGGTTTAAGCGAGAGATTGAGAGAGAGAGAGAGAGAGAGAGAGAGAGAGAGAGAGAGAGAGAGAGAGAGAGAGAGAGAGAGAGAGAGAGAGAGAGAGAGTGAGAGAGAGAGAGACTCCCCTCCTGCTACTTGTGTATCTGGTTGCCATGGAAACTCAACTGAAAGCAACTGCTCTCTCCTTACTGGGAAGAGAGAAATCTAAACTCTGAGTGCACTACTCAAACAACTATAATTCACAAACTATAAGTCCTATCTGTGAAATAAAGACATCGGGAGAATTCCAAGACTTTGCCGGACACACAGATATATTTGAAATTTGTGAGAGTAAAAAAATGGGACCGTGTGAGCAAGTTATGCAAGTTGATGCTCCTTCCAGAAAAGTTTTCTCTGAAATAACATTAGACCCAATGGAGAGGGATTGTTTTTTTCCTTAAAGGAGCTACACACCTCATGTCATGTGCTCCTAGCATTAACTTAAGCTTCCGTCAACTTGTCCTTCAACACATTCAAACTACACATTAACCAAAAAATCACCAGTAAATGTTTTTTGAAATAAAACTTCCCTCATCAATCACCATGGCACCAAGCCCCTTCGATTTGAATTTGAATCTGAATTTGATTTGCAGTGATGGAAGCTGTTTTTTTTTTTTACCTGTTCTTAAATACTAATGTTAAACACCAAGGTTAATCATCCCAATGTTACAAAACACATCGTTTGGTAGAATAAGATGTGAAATGGGAACATTTCCTGGTGCTACAGGTGTTTTGTCCACAATGCCTCGCTCTGCCTGGCCTCGGCGACTTAAAGCTACTTAGCATCACGTTAACACATATCACTCATTAAGATAAGCAGCAGAAAACACAAAAGAAGCCAGCAACAATAATTTCACATTTGTCATAAAAGCAATAGAAAACAGCACAAAATCAACATGTAACAGCAGAAGCTTCATATTATACAGTGGTTTAATTTCAAACTTGAATAATGACCCTGAATTGTATTGGTTAGCATGCTGGGTAAACACAGAGAGAGGGTGAGACATGACTTACCTCAGTCAAGGTCAGAGTGCAATAGCAACTGTCTTAAAATTTAACAGTATTTAAAGCAATCAACAGCCAATCAGAGGTCTCCTATCAAAATACCAACTTTGATGCTGTTCATCAAAGCATCAAAGGAGGTATTGAGAGAGTGTCCCTGTCAATCAAAATAATCTTCTATTTCAAATCTTAGCATCTGGTTGCTATGGTGATATAACCACCTACTGATGATGAAGTTTTGCGATCATTTATTTCTGTAAATAAATTTGTTTCATTTTGGTGGACTTTTAATTGCGTCATTCTTGCAGCATCTGATCTTTAATTTTGTAATGGCTCCTGTCTTATCACCTTCTTGTCTTAGTATTAATATATATATATATATATATATATATATATATTATATATATTAAATATATATATATACAATATATACTTACATATATGTTTATATACATATACATATGCATGTATACATACATACACATACACATTGTGTGATGGTAGAAAATGTATTTTGTTTCATTTCATTCTCTATTGTTCATTTCGTCGTGTAACTCTTAGCCGCAGTATTTCATCACAAACGAACATGTGAACATTATACAACCCAGGATATTTCCAAACAAAATTCAGACTTAAACAGTTTAAATTTATTTTACCAAGAGGTTCACGTCACACTGTATGGAGAATATTTAAGATAAGACGATTTTCTACAACCACAAATTCCATTGCACAAGTGTTTTGCAGCAGAAAATACCTTCATAGGTGTCTATGGATGAGAGTAATACAACTTAGAGCTCAAACAAAACCTAAAGAATCACAGAGACGGATGACCAATTACAATACATATGATTAACTGGATATGAAATGACTTCTACAAGAGGATATGACATTTTGATCATTTTGCGCAGCCCTAGTTTTCATTGAAATGCTTGTTCTCTCACATGAAAATACTTTGTTCTTTAAAATGCACAACAATGTTTGTCAGTAGGACTTCCTGATATCTTCCTCAACGATGAATGGACACACATTCTGTTCATCCACCGACTGCCCTACCTTACACATGGCATGACAGTATGATTTTGAAGGTCGGATTTCAAAAAATCTCAGAGTTAATTTTTACTGTTTTAGATTCTTAGTACTGGAGATTCTTAACATCTTTCTGTCTAAAGTTGATTTTAGGTCTATTTAAGAAGACGTGTACTGTTTGTAGTGATCTATTAATGCAAAATGCAACAAATTGGTAGCTAACATGGTCTATCAATGAGGCCTAACTGGTTTGACCGCTATAGAGGCTGTTGGAATATATGAACTTCATTTGTTTGGTTAATCTTTATAGTTATTTCTAGTTTCTTGGTAGTTGTTTGTTCTGCCTTAAAATATATAAAACAAGCATGACGATTTCCATGACTTTTATAACTTCAGACGACAAGAAATAGCAAATAACTATTCAAAGGGAGCAAACAACATGGAACCTCGAACAAACACAGGAGAAATGATACATGTAAAATGATTTAGAACAGTCAATTATATTAATGATTAGATAATAAGATATAACAAATACGATTCTTAGTTTCAAAATGTACTCAAAGGAGAGACGTTTAAATGTGCAAAAGTATTGACATTGACAAATGTGACAACTGAAACAATAACATTTGTATTGGAAGCTATCAAATCTGCACCATCAGCAAACATAGTCATCCTTATAAATCCTAAACATCTCATTTAATTCAATTCAAAAATATATCAGGCAGCACTATTTTGACATGTGACTATCAAATACTACAAATTGCAGCACTGACTGAGCTTTCTCATAGGTTTGACCCAATAGTTAATACTTTCTCTGGGCTTCAGAAGAGAGTTTCCCTTTAAGTGCCACAATAAGAATCCTTTTCCAACAGGTTGGACATCTCCATCCAGGACAGGTCCCACTGCACCTCCGTCACATCCAACTTGGTGGCAGGAAGCACCCCTGCTGGAACTTCCTGTTTGGAAACTGGCCAGCAGCTCCAAGTGCAGAACTTCTGGTACCTTCAGGAAAATACAACAGGCAGTGAATCATTTACTTCACCACCTGTTGGGCTTGTCGTTCATGCAGTAGAAAGTAGGAAGTCAAGACGGATGAAGATTTTATAAATACTTACCTGTAGTGACAAACAGTCAAAGGAATGACGATCAGAAGTAGAACCCCACATGAAGCAATGATCCATTTCCAGGAACCTGATCAAGACGACATAATACTTGTTTAAATAAATAAAACTGTTATAATAACAACAACAATTGGATTTCCAATCAACTTGGCAGACAGATGTAGTAAGTGTCAGGAAAGGGCCCACTGTATTTTGGTATTAA
This sequence comes from Pleuronectes platessa, assembly GCF_947347685.1. Classification (NCBI taxonomy): domain Eukaryota; kingdom Metazoa; phylum Chordata; class Actinopteri; order Pleuronectiformes; family Pleuronectidae; genus Pleuronectes; species Pleuronectes platessa. The sequence goes on from NC_070645.1 coordinate 14,712,980, forward strand.
GCCGATCCAGTCATTTTTTAACTCTTTCTTTAACATTGTGCTTTTAAAACGTTTTCCTAGGGAATAATTCTTGGACCTTAATGAAAAAAATCTGCCGTATGTAGAGGACTGATATCTATGAGTGTGTGAAATTTGGTGCAGCTTGATTGTATTTAAGGGGACTGCTGGGCCTTGGTGAATATGCGCTCTACTGAGTCCCATTGTAGTTTCTTTCATCTCATTAGATCCTGAGGGATCTTCCTGATGAAATTAGACCTTGATGAAAAGAGGAGAACCAGACAACCAAAAGGCTTCACTCAATAATGAAAAATGTGTTGATTAATATTGAGTATTTCCTCCAAAACAAGTAGATGTATATAAATAAGAAAAATACCAGTGGAGGCTGGAGTCTCCTCTGATGTGAAGTTTCCTAAAAGAAACAACAGTTGATATGTGACACTGATCCACTTCTATAGAACACACAGCAGAGTGATGATGTTCAGCTGACCTCTGTCTGGTCTCACTGATAACCAGCTCTCTGGACTCTGCAGCTGTCTGACGCACACCTGTAGAAGCCTTCATCTTCCCGTGTCACATTCTTAAGAGTCATCTTTATGACTCGGTCTGAACCGGACGAACTGTTAGAGTCAATCAATGCTCTGTTTTTAAAGAAGCTGGTTTGTTTGTGTTTGCCGCTCTGATGCTGATAACACAAGGTGACATCGTCATCCATAAACACAGGGGAGGCTTGGGTCTTCAGAATTATGTCGCCATCTGTGGAAGAAAAATAGAAGGCAAGATTGAACTCCTACTTCTTTTAGCCCCTAAGGATGCTGAATTTTTGCGGGCGCAAACATTCAGCATCCTTAGGGGCTAAGCCCCCCCTTTCTTTCAAACCTAGAAACGACCCTGCCGGTGGATATTTCCTCATCAGTTCGGACTGATTTCTTTGTGGAATGTTTTGTTTCCTCTCGTTCTCCCGGCCCAGGTAAAGAATATAAAACTCTGGCCCACACGGTGCCCTTTTAAAGAATCCGATTATTTTTTTCTTTATGTGGTTATGGCTAAAAAAAATCAATAACTGACCTCCCTGTTGCCTCTTTGTGCTGGAGTACTTTGTTGTTCTCTGAAGAGTGTCAAGCTCCGTGCACTGTGCGAGAGGTGTTGTCAGAGAGTTTCCCACAGTTTCTTGACTCCGGCAGCCACAACAACAACAACAACAGGAAGACAAAAGAAATTCCTCGGCTTGAAGTGAAACTGCAGCTGGAAGGATGTAATGTCACTTTGGGCCAAAAACTAAACTGGTAAAGCAGTGCAGCTAAAACCGTATAAACCTTCACCTCCGTTAGCTTTGTGTTTCAAAAACCACACAGTACTCATTGTTAGTGTGACTGCAGCAGTCTGTATATGTCAAAGATTAACAGTGTATTAAAGGTTATAAACACATGATTTTAAACTTAAATGTGGCAGCCAACAACGGCTTTTTATAAAAAATTGATTGAAGCAGAGAATTGTGTGTCCCTCCCTCTGTGTGTGCTGTGATCCGAGCTTCCCAGACGCATATGTGTTCATGTTCGTGACACTTCCTGTGAGACCATTGTCCCTGCCAACGTTTGCAAGATGGCTCCAGCTCCACTGGTCAGTGGCATCAACACGACAAGATACTCTTTGCCCGGTTTAGCCAATCTTTCAGAGTAAACACCAATCTAACCTGCCCACCGGATTGTTGTTAATCCAGAAACACCACGGCTACACCTTCCGTTTTGTGTAGCGATGGGATACACACAGCAAGGTGCGGCTCAGCAGCTGGCAGGCCTGTTGAGATCGTGCTGAGCTCAGGGTGAAAGAGTGTGTGTGCAGTCCGAAAGTAGGTGTTAAAAAACACACATTTACTGTCTCACACAGAGGCACAGACAGGAACAACAACTCCGTGGATGAGAGGGATCCAGTTAACCAGTCTGGACAGAAGCTAGTTGGATTGCCCTTTTGTTGTTTCTCCTCTGGTTGTGTGTTCAGAGGAAGCTTCATTGGGTTTTGCAATAGAAACGTATCGAGTCCGACCTGAGTTTGTGTTACTTTCCCCCTGACAAGGAAGGAGGAGTTGTGGCTTTCAAAGCATTTTTATGGAGCAAGATGCTGGTGTTACTGCAGCATCTAGTCTCAGGAAGTATTAGAGCCCCTTCAAACTTTTCATATTTTGTTATGCTGCAGCCTAATGCTAAAATAAAAATGTCAATAATGAATTATCCCATTATTCCAATCTGCTCATGTGACATTTGAAATTTAGCTCAGTTATTTCTCTCAACTATCTTTGAGTTGTTTCTACACCTTGATTTTAATCCACCTGTGGGAGGTTTAACTGAGTTTGACACCACCTGCACCACCTGTCTCTATATGAGGACTCACAGCTGACAATGCGTATCACAGCAGAAACCAAGCCATTAGGTGGAATGAGCTGCCTGCCGAGCTCAGATCCAGGAAAAGGCTACAAAAATAACTCTGGTGTGCAGCGAGGGTCCCCAAGGGCGCAGTGGCCTTCATACTTCTTACAACCAGGACTCGTAAAGCTGGCTGCCTGACCGAACTGAGCAATCAGGGGGCCAAGAACCTGATGGTCCCACTGGCCGAGCTCCAGAGAGTCTGTGTGGAGATGTCCGGATATCGCTTGAGGAAATGAGGGTCCACTTTAATGGCCTCATCTCGAAGTTGAGACGTCTCCAAGTTGAATTTAAAGCAAAAGTACAAACATTACAAGAGCAGCGTCCTCGGTTCATGAATGTTTCTCTTATCAGTCCACAGAAGGACCCTGAGAGATGAAGGGGCTATTAAGAAAATAAATAAGAGCCCTGTTCAGACACTTAGCTTGATCAAGACCAAGCATTAAATAATTACTGTAATTCACTTAGGTTTCCTTTAAGCTGCGTAACGATTTTCCCTGTTTCCCTCCTGCATAAAATTGATCTGATGAGGAGGACTAAACAAACGACCTCTAAATTAATTGGAATCCTCTCCGCCCTAAAGTAGCGCATCTATCTGTTTGGGAATGGTAGAGAGGTTTTTAAAGAAGAGACGATAAGACAGGGCAAGTAAAAAAAAAAAAGAAGAGAAGTTTCTGAAAAAGCGTAGCATCAGCATCGCAGGAAAATGAAGGTGACTGGAACATTGAGAGATCCAAAGCCACTGAGTGAATAGAATATCACCTTCTCCCCCGTCCTCGGAGGACAGAAGGAGAGTGCATGTTTGCGCTCACACGTTTGTCGTTTGGTGTGTGACTGCCTCAGTGTCGAGGTCATCGAGCTGCAAAGGAAAAACCACATGTGGAGGAGGGATGCAAGAAATAATGAAAAGAAAAAGATACCAGAAGTTGCCAAATCCCGGGGTGGACATCACAGGACGTTACGAGGAGTTAATCTCGACAGCGAGTTCAGGGGCCAAGTCCTCTCGGAATCAGGGCACATTATCTTTCTAACGTGGCTGACGATCACCATCCATCTTCCCGAGCTGGTGTCCAGAGGCTGAGCCATGAAGTGCACGGTAATCACAGTTGTACTCTGTGCCGCGTTCTGCTCGTCTCCTGCTCCTGGTCGTGGATCAAACGGCCCAGCGCTCCCTTTGAAGCGGAGGGGATCGTCCGCTCGGGGAGGAAGGTACGGCTCCCTCCACAGGCTAATGAATCAAATTCTTCCCCTAATTATCTCTCTGTACGAAGGGGGAAATTGCAAAACATCATTGGTCCTCTGGCTTTCAGCAATGAGGGCAAATGTGAGTAGAGAAGATGTTTGACGGAAGCACAAGAGCCTCTCGCTGCTCTGTTAATCTGCAGAGGAAGAAAACCAACAGACGACGTGAACACTGAACTCGGTCTGTGACTCACACGAGGCAACACGGACATGTAATCATCATTGAACCACAAACTATACATTTGCACGGCAACAATTAAATAATTAAAAGCACATTTCCATCCTTCACGCAGAGTCATTTATAACATAACTTCTCCTAATGACAGAAGTGGCCGTGCGGGGGCTGATGTCACTAATACTAATGGAGCAGTTAGAGGGATAATTTCCAGGTGAACTTGACTAATACAGTAAATATACTGTTATTCAGCATAATTACAGCTTGGAAGGAGCAGGAGGGCTGATTATCCTTCTCTCCCTCAAGGTAAGATCAGGAACTTCCATGCGATAACTTAATATGGAGTCATGCTTGGAATAGAAAACATCATGAAGCAACCACAACAGGTTGAAACGACAGATTCCACCTCCCCAAGTGTATTCAAATCAATCTTGCCGTTCTTTTTATGATAACAATGAATCTACAGTAAACAACTCAAGTTAAACGGTACAAGAATGCTTGCGTCTTGTGTTTCTCCCCTTTTTTTTTATTGATTGTTCGAATACTCGCTACCTGAAGTACCTTAACTCATAACAATGATACAATAAAAAGAGCAGAAGCACTAAAACGTAACACAAGAGTTGTCATCGTGAAGTTTAGAATGGTTTCATCCCTGACTGCTCAGGCTCCTTGTTATATGTGCACATTATTTGAGTGCACCTTTCAGTATTTGTGTTTACGATGCATGTTTACACACTACATACAGTACATTTAATGGAGATTCAAATCTTACATTCAAGGTATTGTTTCCCCACTGTGTATATTGAACTGAACGGTTTCCACTTCACATTTATTGTGTATTAAAATTGTTGTTGTATTTGTGCAATTCGAAGAAAGTTATGATGGTTTTTACACGTCTATTCTATCTGAATACTGCACTAATAAATATTTGCGGGCTATTATTAATTAGAGTAAAAGCTGCAAAGTGTAACATTGTTGACAGCCTGAAAAAATCCCAGGTACCAGGATGGTATTTGTTTGAATGTGAATTGTTCCTTTGATTGGTCCTCAGTCGGGAAGGGGTTAGTCCTAAACCCTCGAGGGGCAGGAACGATACATGATTGGTCCTAAATGGACAGAATTCTTCATCTGTGCAACATTTACAATAATAATATATGTAATACATGTATTTTATATTATGTTGTCACAGAAGGTACATTGTTGTGGTGTGCAGACTTAGTCCTCCATCAATCTACACTATGTAGGGTGCTGGCCTATGTCCCCTTAATGTTCTGAGGTCCCCAGAGGATTACCAATCCTGCCCTAACATTGTCGGAGTAAATCTAATTTGTGATTGTGGGGATAAAGTTTGACCTTTACTATACGTGATGGCTCAGCCGACTTACTTGATTCATGGCGCGACCGGCACAGGCCACAGGTGAGAGCAGCCGCTGCCAAATGCCCCTGAACACTTTGTCATTGCTGAAATATAGCGTCCCCCTCTCAGGGATCGAGAGATGGTGACTGTGGTCAGGAAAGACATGATAAACAAGGAGAGGAAAGTTATGGACAGAGACCTGCTGCTCGTTTGTGACTACACTCCTCGACAGGGAAGATATAGCATTCCCATGGTGACGGCAGGCGGACTTGGCAGCGTCACAGAGGCAGCAGCTATGCAGACTTCCTCCCTGATGTGTTTGGGCAATAACACAGTATCTGTAGCCTCAGATATGTCCTTATGAGAGGATGTGGCAGACAGAATAGAACATTTCTACTGTCTGGTGGGCAAATGTATCTGTATCTCATATCAGGAGAGGAGGTTAGTCTGTGCTGAGATACAACACCTCACAAACAGATTTCCTATTTTCTTGGTTTATGGCTTAACTTTCTCTCAGTTGTTAAAATGTTCTATTCAATATGGCTTGTAGTGCTTTACTAGAGAGAACAAGAGGAGTATAGATTATTAGTATACTTTCTGATATATGTCTTTGAAGTAAAGTAAAAGCAAAAGGGGTATACAAAATATAATATATAACAATTCTTGTCTCAAAACAACTAGATCTATGTTATTTATTTTGTTGACTTGTGCACTGACATTATCCCAAAAGTTTCCAACGATGTTCAAACCCAAAGAAAACTCCAATTTTATTCAAGGCCGCGGAATGTTCCATTTCTTTGTGCGTCTCTAACAACGTATGATGAAGGCCAATCACAATGCTAGGTAGCTAGCCAGTTAGCTAGTCGGCTGTTATTTGATCTCTCGTAATAGATCACGATTATTCCTTACATTAATATATGACCTCATCTGTGAATATGTTTGCGCTTGAGTTGCATCAAGCGCAACACCATCAAACCAGGTCTTCAGTTAGTGTTTTGATAGAGAGAAACATGTATAATTTGGTTTCAGATCAGCTCTGTGTTGCTGTGAGGGAATCTGCATCAGCGTCTGTGCTTGTGTTAAGGCCTGGGATTGTGTCACATATCCTCCTTTGATAGGATTAGCCCCGGCACCAGCGGTTGCGCTGAACATTTAGTTCCACACATATGGCCCAAATGCCATCGAGCTGAATTTCTACCGGTGCAATGTAATTAGGATGTGTAGTCTTAAGAGGAACAAAGATAAGCGGTCAAAGATGGAGTGTAAGAGGATTAGAAAGGTGCAGAAAATGGCTCCAGTTTATAGACATCTCTTTAAGCAGAATCAAGACGGAGAAAATGTGCCATCACACGCAGAACGCAACACACATATCTAGAAATAACACTAACTAGATGAAAGCTACCTTCTCCCCGGGTTGTGTTTTCAAAAGTAAACAGGCAATGAGCCTAAACAGACGGAGAGAGAATCAGTCTAAATTAGCCTTCAGACGTCTGACTGGCAGCAGGGTTCAGCGGCCACATGCCTCAACTCGATTGTCATCCTGTGGCAGGTGGACGGTAAGGTGGTTAGGAAGACAGCTTCAATCGCGACCGGTGCAACGAACTCAGACATTTCTACAGGGATTGGTCTTTTTTTATTTGCCAGCAATTTCCAATCTTCGACTTTCATCACACACTAACAAAGCCATCATCTGCCTTACCGGGAAGAGAAGGGAAAAATGGTGACGGCCATTCGTAAGATGTGGTGAATAATAATGTCTTACAGAGTGATCCAACAGAAAGCAAGCAGGGGTTCATCCCTGTTTCCAGTCGTGATCGAAAGGATTCACCCTTGACATGTCAGAGAGTTCTTGCTGGCAGCGGGCAAAAAAATTCTTCACGATTTCCTTCCATTTGCCGCTGAAAGCAGGGAGTCGTTTTAGTGAGACCCAGATTGCTTAACATCTGTGCTCTTGGCCTTGCACTGTCTCGGAGTTGTTACTTTTGTCTGGGGGAATAGAGCGGGTGATGAGGCGAAAAGTGGCACAGGCGGAAAACTCTCCCTGTGGGCAACGATTTCTCCAAGGTTGCTTTCTTGCAAATAAAGCCAGTGGTTGCCATGGATGGAGAGGCCGGTAAAATCAACCGGAGGAAAAAAAAAGAAAAGTGTGAAAATGGATTGACGGACTTGTTGCCATTTGAGAGACAGTATTGTGAAGAGGAAATGTTGCTGCATATGCTTTGTTTGCCTTTAATTTCTTAGCACTGTATTTTCTTACACATTTATAAACATAAACTCATCTGATAGTTTAGAAGGTACACATTAGGATTATTGGTGCAGCTGAAATGAAAGGTTCAGTGTGTAGACTTCAGTGACTCATCTCACCCTGTCCTTCCAAACATGAAAGAGAACCTGGGGTAGCCTTCAGTTGTCATAAAAACTCAAAAGATGTTTAGTTTGTCCTGTCTGGGCTACCTTCATGGCGGCCTCCATAGATCGGATCCTCTCCCAGGGTGAATATAAACTATTTAAATATAAAGGGCCCATTTTAGGGTTAAGAAAACAACAATTTGTACAATTTAGATGAAACACACTAGTGAAAACATCACTATATCATATTTCTGCCAATAGATACCACCAAAATGTAGAATATACATATTAAGTGGTCTCAGACTGGATGAATTTTATCCACGGCTCAGTTTGTTTGCTCTGTGAAAACACTTCCTCTGGTTGTTCAGGCTTCCAGACCAATCGCAGGAAGTTCAGACGACATTAAACAACAGGAGAAAAAGAAGCAGAGGATTATATAACCCGTCTCTATAACACAAGTCAACAGTGCAACAGAATTAAACACATCAGCATTTGAATCCTCATGAAGGTGCTGCTGTATTAGACTTCAATAGTTGTACACTGGTTGACATAATTAACTGTCAACTGAGTGTATGCAATTTATAAATTGACTTATAGACTAACAAGTAAACATGTTCCTCCATCTGCCAATGTGCGACGACATGTTGACAAATGGTTTAGACTCAATTTTGTCTGCATCACCAGAAATTATACCAAAGGCATCACATAAAAAAACATCTGTTGAGCTTTGTCACGTCATAAATAGCAACAAAGAGACGCTGCGACAAAAGGAAAAGTTTATAATGGAAAACCCAGGCAGAGGACAGTGTTGTCCTGCAGGGGAGCACAGGATGTCTTTTGGCATTTGACTGCTGACTAATAATTCTCAGCGCCAACAGGCTTCATTAAGGCAGAACCTAGGCGGGGATTTCAGCTTTGGGCACATAGACCGTTGTGGCAGATTGCAATGATTCACCCCCTTGAATCCCTATCTCACCCCCTCCAGTCTTGTTTTTCACAACAACGCCACTGCCAAGCCATCAGCCCACCCAAGCTGCTGCACCTTTCTTCTCTCCCGACATAAATTGGCCAAAAAACAAACTACTTCATGGATGTTTCTTCGGTGCCCGCACACATGCACAAAAACAGCCCAAATCCGAGCTCTAATCCTGTTTGCCTGTGTCATTTCGGGGACCTTTGGCAGGGTAAGAGAAGCAGTAAGCTGCTCTTGTCTTAAGGGCAGCATGTGGAGAGCAAGACACATTAATCACAAGGGCACCGGGAAGAAGCGGGAGGGAAAGCATCGGAGAGTGAGGTGGGTGTTTGAAAGGTTGTGCTGCAAAAAAAAAGAGAAGAAGAATTCCCATCAGTTTGCCACCGCTCTTGTCTCACAGGCTGGAGGCGTTCGCAGACCAACGTGGAATCGCATTAGGATTTGTCCAGAAAGCATCAGGTTGAGGGCAACTACACACAATCACAGACGCTCTGCTATATAAACACATGCAAATGATTGTCGGTGTGCAAATGCACGCTCTGGAAATACACGTGTGGATGCAAAGTAAATGTTTTTTCTGCCGGTTCTTCGTTGTCTAGTGAATTGAGAGTCGTGCCTTCAGATGCTTGCAAATATGAATTTTGTAATATATTTGTAATGCTAAGACGATCCGGGGAGATCAAGGCAATATTACAGCACATCGAGCATGTTACGAGTTCTCCCTGAAGATTTGGCCGAGTCCCAGTGAGGATTAGACGGAGCAAAAATAGGTTTGCAGCAGCGTGTAGTAGCAATTCACGAATAATTTGAATATACGTATGTGGACAGATTAATGGACGGATGGACAGACAGACATGTGGGCAATCCATCATCAACATGTGGGGGGGGGTCTTTGCCTCCAGGATAGACACGTTTTAAGAAAGCACACAAATTGGCCGCGTTTCCCCTGATGAAAGCTAGTTCACACAATAATGAATCTTTAGCCGGCAGTGATTTAATAAAAATAGGCCGGCTCTGAGCAGAGGGACTCATAAATCCCAGGGACAAAACCTCTGCTTATAATCAGGAATGATTTGCTGATCTGATATTCAGACATTTGCCAGTTTGGGCCTAAACCAAGGAACCGTGAGGCACTGGGAAAAATAATCCTTTCAAGTCCATTGATCCCTGCAGGGCTGGGTCTCTATCAGTGAAATAACCCTGGGCCCTTCGGTCTGTACATCCCAGGCCGAAAAGGGGAAACAGACCTTGGATCCACTGAGATATGAAACCTCCTTCCAATAACCTGGAGCCTGCCTATTTTCAGATGACCCTCTTTTCTCCTCAGCTCTGGGCAAGATGTTTAAGTAGGTCTAGCTTTCTGAAGATCTAGAAGAACCGTGATGACAGATGCCAGAGGCCCATGACCTATGTCCTTGTTAAAATTATTTTCTGTCCCACATAGAAGAAGCTGTTAAGTTCAAAATCAACCAATTCTTATCCCATTTCCGTGGGTTAAAGCATATAAAATATAAAATAACGTCCATTACATTCTAGCCCTTTCCTAATCGGTTCCTGCAAGATTTTCAGTGGCAGATAAATCTTTGTGTTCTGTTGTGTAGCAGAGTTTTAAATCACGTGTCTGGTGCACAGCAGGAGCGATGCGTTGTGCGTCGACCTACACTGAGTTTGTAACAGCTGAAGAAGAAAGCGACCATAGCGATGGTGATAGTAGCCTCCAGAAAAAGTTAATGATGCTCCAGATAAAAAAAAAAGAGGGAGGATTACAGTCTAAAAAAGAAAGAAAGCGACTGCGAGGACAAACACCCTATTGTTTTGTCTTTCCCTCATTGGAGAGCACTGAAAGAAGAGAGAGTGCAGAATTATGGATCATGGAGTAAAACATTTGAGGAAACCCTTACAGTAAGTCTAATTTGAAGGATCTTAACAGCTGTACGTTAGAATAACTTTGTATTATAATGTTTATGTGACAGTCAAGAAGTCATAAATCACATACAGACATTGGATTGCAGGGTTTTAATCACAGAAATAAAAAAGCTGCCTCCATGCAGGATGAGGGAAACGTGTGAGAAGGTCAAAAGGTTCTTGAAACATTTCAATCAAAACCTCACTCACCAAAACCGTGTATTCCCTTTGCCACTGACACCCCCTGCCTTGCAGTACCCATTCAACACCGGGGCCATTTGCAGCCTCAGTAATGATGATGGCAGGGAGAACTAGGAAGGCTTTGAAAGGCGTCTCTTTGGACTTCGTGGGCTGGAGATTAGCACACAGCATCCGGCTGCTGCTCCTGCATGAAACGCTTCGGCTTTGAAATCTCAAATGAGGACCAAGAAGGGAGCGCTGCCTGTAATCTTCTCATCTGTAATGCATCTGGTTTTCTGCAACTTTTATCACTGTGGCCAAATGATGACTTAAAGTAGCCAAGAATAAATGATGATGATATACAGGATCGTGCATGCCCGGCGCCTCACAGTCAGTCTGTCTGTCCTCATCTCTTCAAGAAGAAAAGTGGGCAACTGTTCTGATTCAGATCACTTTGCCAATATATTCATTTTTGGATATGAAAGTCAGGGACAGTGATTTAACCGTGTGTTGTTACTCTTTGATCTGAATGCTGGCATATTCAGAGTGTGGATCCGAACGCAGCTCTAAAGAGGAACCGTATCCATTGTTCAAGCGTAAAAACGACTTGACAGCTATTTCTGAAAATCTGAGGGGGATAAAAATGATTCTTTTGTTCGTTCAATTAAGAGAAAAAACGAATCGATGATGTTTTTACATTTCAAAAGCACAGACAGTTAATAATTCACTGGGGATCGCAAGTTTTGACACAACAAATCATTCATGTTTTGAAAAATCTGTAAAATATTGATGGCTTCCCTGGATCTATTTGTAGAAAGGTACAAAAAGACATGAATCACCAGCAGTTTGTTTTCCTATTTAACCTTCTCAATTTTTTTGTTTCCAATGGTGAGACTTCTGGCAGCTTTACCATTAGCGCTTTCAAGCAATTACTAATTACCAAATTCGTTTAAACATAAAGTTTGTGGGGCTTTACGAATGTTTCAAGTGTAAAGTTTTGGGTTTAATCAGTTCAGATTCGTTCTTTCGAGAACAGAACATTAACTATATATGGATTTCCTCTATTTGCAGTATGACACTTGCTGAGAGCCTCGGACCTGATGATGTCAAGGTTTACTTTGAGGCAGAGGCGCTGCAAAGCCACACAGTTGTACTATGTGCATTATTAAGAGCGGCAATGATCAACATCAGCGCCGGGGAGCACCGGGAGATCATTAGATCGAAGGCCTTTCAGTGCCTGCAGAGAAAAAGAAAAAAAAAACATCACCAAACACGTCTCCTGCTACATTATATGACTTCCTCAAGGCCGAACAACAAGCTGTTGAAAATCAATTGAGACATGAATATACTGTACTTCATCAAGTTTGAATTGATACTCAACAACACAACATTTGAGGATCCAACACACAGGGACTGACCCCTGGGTCTTTGCAGTTTTCAGCGAGATGCAGGCGTCATTTTCTTAGACCAGCACCGAGAAGCTGTTTGAAAGGCAAATACATGTTGTGCCCCCTAGGAGTGCTCATGGGCGTGTTGGTCTAAACATCGGGGGAGGCATCGTCATTTAGGATGCATTGCCCTGTGCCTACAAAGGTGTGTGCACAATGCCTGTTACAAACACAAACACACAAACACACACAGGTGGTCTGCTCACATGATAAGTTTCCTCTGCAGGGAAGCGTTCCCCTCCGAACTGCCAAGGTGAACAGTGCACCTGGCTGTTTGAGGCAAGGGGAGGTCTCACTCTGATTGTTTTATTGCCTGCTCCACCTGAAGCCGACTCTTGATTTATTAAGAGATGTAAGAACGACCTTTTTGAACCACGCACCTGGCAGACAAATCTTGTTCTCCATCATTAAACTCATGAAAGTAGATCTTGGAAGGCCTTAAGTGCACATGTGCCATGCCCTTTTTTTGTTTTGTACATAATTTGAAGCACTGAGTCTTTGTTGATTTGAAAGGTGGATGTTGTTTGTTCCTTCCTGTTTTGTGGGGAACACAGAGTAGATCGACAGGTTTTCCAAAACAGAAACAAATATCAAATGCAAGATATCACTGCACAGTATTCTCCTTGGACGTGGGGGGGGGGGGGGGGGGGGGGACTGATAGGAAGACAATCTTTAATGTCTCTGTGTTTTCTGGAGAAACCAAAACCCACAGCACTTAATCATGTGGAGCAATATCCTTAGGAATGGTGTAGCAGCATTAGAACAATTCACTGACAAATCTGTCAACGTCTGAAACGCAGGAGAGATGATATCAGATTCACTTTCACTTTTTCTTTACCCTCCACGGCCCTGATCGCCTCCCGAAGACTGTGTCATTATAACAAGACTGTGCACTCGTCCCTTTTTCAAACACCTCTGAAGTGGCAAGTCGCGAGTAGTCTAAGGAAAATCCCTTTGAGGAAACGATCCAGATATTTACTTTTATCTGCGGTGGTGCCGCAAACTCGCTAAAACCCCCGTCGCCTCCTCTGCCTCTGTGTTGCATGTTAACCACACAGAGTAATAGAGCACGGGTTGTTGGTTGTGATGTCTAATTATGTGCAGCACAGAATATGGATTACCGCTAACGATGGATGATAAAGCCTGTGAAAAAGAAAAGGCAATGATTGCACATTCTCTGCACACACAGAGAAATCCACTTTCTGCATTCAAACCTGTTTTCCTCAGCGCCGACGCACATTATAACCCCATCACCTTGTTTTCTCTACACAAATGCCATAATTCCTCAGCACGTGTCTCGACAACAGGTGAGCAGTGTTCTGTAAGATGGGCGACTTCGTAAGTGTGTGTTTGTCGGGCAATGAACGTCAGGAAAGAGAAGCAGGGCAGACGAAAAGACAAAGAGAGAGAGGGAGAGAGAGTGGTCACGCTCATGCAGACGAGTATGATTCATCTGACACGGTGTATGTGGCACAGGTGCCGTGCCGCACAGAATGAAGATAAACCTGGGGCTTCAGCCCAGTGGCCAGTACAATTACGGATTCCCTAATCCAATCAGTCATCCCCATCAACACCACGAGAACCTGTGATTGAAGCTGACTCTGTTTTACATGTTTTTTCTCAGTGTTTTTCACACAATGTGGTTTCCAAAGGGACGTGAGAGTATGTCATCTTGAAGCGGTAGATGCATCTCTGGGGATTAAGCTGCTTCCGCACTCAATTAGCACATCCCGCAGCGCTCAGGTGAATGAGGAGATTCCCTTTGGAGTGATGCATTGGAGCGATCATTCGAGCCGACTGCCAGTCAAGCCGAGGCAGAGGAGAAGCCCCTTTCTACCGCCTCACATAAATAAGTCGCATTTAGCAGAAGCCAATTCCAACATGGCGAGCGTTTACCAGCCCTCGATACATTGGAGTTATTGATGTTCTGTGCAGAGTGATGAGCGTTTGCCTTCAGTCCTATAGGTGAAGAGAGTCAAGGTGTAAATGGGGAAGTGACTTTTCAAATGACTGTCCTAACAAGCAAACCAATCTGAGTTTTTGCAAGACAACAGAGGTGGAGAAAATTTCAATTTAATTTTTAAATGCTAAAATATGTGAACTGTTCGCGTGTTTCTTGTTTTTGGGGGGGTGAAAAGGCCTCTGACACAACGATGGGATCAAAAGAAGAGAAGCATAATTGCGGGTTTGCACGAGATCAAGATATTCATCAAGATACTCATCTTGAGCTCATGAAATTCAATCGCACTCTCAGTGAACCACATTATTTGCTGGCATCTAACATTGATTGAACTGCCAAACCTATTTTGACCCAAAAACCCAATTACTATGCCGTGCTTTCTGAGCAGGGCACTAATAACGACCATAATATCTGAAAATAACCTAATGTTGGCGGAATATTTTAAAAGTTAGGAGAGATCCTAATAAACAGATAATTAATATTGCTGTTGAAAGTCAGACTTCATGTTTATAGCAGCCACTCTTCAAAAACAAGATGTGATTTAATTAGAGTGACTAAATATTCAAAATCTATATTCCTCATCCTAATAAAGTGTCACAAAGGTTTAGGTTAAATACATGCAGGGAAGTCTGATGGGTATTTAAGAGTATTTGTGATGTTGCTGCATTTCCAAGTCGAGCCCCTCAGAGCTCCCACCATCCTGAAGCTGCTCCAGTGAAGCCATTCTCTTCGCCTGGGTTCTCCCTGTTTCTCAGTGTTCTGGCTGCACTTTGTTCTTTGTGCACATTTCCCTCAATTTCTGTGCTTTTACTCTTTTAAGTATTTTGTCCTCAGGGGTTGAACTTATCTCTGAGAGAACCAGTCTCAAACACATGCGAAGGAAATGTTTGAAAACACAAAGAGCAAAAAGAACACCTTGTTAAGCCCTATGAGAAATATAGTTTTTTGTGAATATGCATATATAAATAAAATGTGATTGATTGTTGAGGGAGAAAAGAAAATAAATCTGCTTCTTATCTCTAATTGAGATCATCGCTTGTAGCACTTAACACAAACATTGATGGAGACATTTGCCAAGTTGGCGCTTGTGCAATGCAAACTTTACACTTGACATTTTGGTCATCTGTTTACAATAACACTACTGAGCTGTCTCCATTAGGCTGTGCCAGTGCAATGTCTTGAAAGCAGGTGTGATTTTACAGGTAGTCCGACCCTCCCCCTGCCAAAAGTAATGGACTAATCCTGTAATGCAGATCAACATGTTTAGTGTGAAACTAAAGCCCTACAGTTTCATAAGTCCGATTCATCCTCTTCTCCTCAAAGAGTCATGCGCTGTGTATTTCCAGAGCCCCCAGAGTGTGAGCATCTTCAACCTTGTACACAGAGCGCCGGACACCGTTAGTGCTTTTCAAATTGTTTTGCCGAGGCAGCAATTAGGGGCAGACGCAGGCCTCAAGGTCAAACATAACGTCGGTCTTTGTAAACAAGACATCAACAGGCTGTGCTCTGAAAAACAAGTTTTTTTTTAATACTAATAAAAGCACTGGCATGACTGATAGGACTTTGGCTTATACAGCAGCAGGGATTTGATGGCTTCGACTTGAATACTAAGAGCAGACATTTCACTGCTGCACGCTGGGGCTCTACATCTGACTCATGCCCCAGTCCACGGAGTAAGGAACGCTACAGCATCATATTTCTAAACTTGTTTTAACTGGAATAAGACAGTAATGACAGCATGATCTAATCTTAAAAAGGCAAACAGCATGGCAGCTGCTTTTGAGATGATTCACTACGCCCAGGCTCATTGTTTTGCACTGCTTTCACTGCCCTGAACCGGTGTGTCACTTCGGGCCCCATCTCACATTAATTCACAAGGACAAACATGAATAGACGTGCCCACTCGCTCCAAATCGCTCTCCCCCCACCCCCCAAAAATATATAAACATATACTCCAGCCTTTTGGATTTTTTAAATATTTTGTTCTGTCCTTGATTGAAAATTCATCAGCAAAGGCAGCAGGAATAGGAGCTGTCAGAATATCCATCATCGCTGTCAGAAAAATCACATCTGTATTCATCAATAGCCCCGGGGCCAAATGTGAACCTGCTCATCATCCCCTAACGGGCTGCTTATAAGGGTCACTCTTAAAAAGTCACAGACAGATTCTGAATGCTGAGCTAGAAGTGTGAAATTCATATGTTAAACACTTTTTTCTCATTCCACTGTTCAGACTTTTCTAAAGAAATAATGTTCTCGGCTGGAAGTAATCGTTTCCGACAATCTCTGTGTAGAACCAGCGGAAATGGCAATTACTCCAGATCAAACTTTTCCAATCAGCTCCCACCGTTTGATTCGCGTCACGCATTTTGAAGTTCACACATCTGAACTTTGTTTATTACAATCGTCTGCCGCTCCTCGTCTGATCTCCCGGGTCATTTGAACAGATCATCTCAAAGCCCAGAGGGTTGTCTTTGTTCTTCACAGTCACTCGTGTCCAAGGCATGAGACAGACTCAGATCGGCGGCCTGATTAAAGCCTGAGCAAACCACACTGCTATTCCAGGAACAAATCAGTGATTTGATTCTTTAAAAAGAAGAAAAATGAAAGAAGACGGTAGACGGAGAAATGTTGAGTTAGAATTTTCTTTAATAATTTCCTTTGCTTTAAAATCACCCAGCAGGAGGATATATAACTTTTAGAAGTAACCTTACAGGGAGGGATCAGGCATCTGCTAGAATCTACCCACCATCAGTCTGCAAAAAGAGGCCACTTTGCATTCTGTGGCATCCGTCCCCCCTCAGCCAGACATAAAGTCAAACAGCCACAGAATGATTTCCCTACCCTGACCTCCACTCAGATGATACCTACTTACCACACGCAATTACTTTCTTATTGACTTGCAAAACAATGTTCCTGCAGAATCAGTCCCGGCCTGAGTGAGAGTGAATCAGTATGACATATGGGACTAGATGTAGAGAGCAAGAACTTATTCTGTTCTTGTTCTTCTCTATGTTATATATTTTGTTCAACTTTGAAGGTAAAATAAGTGAATTTGAAATCTGAAGAATGTATGTAAATGTCAGAGTAGTTGCAAAAATGATAACCTCAACCAAGGAGGTGATGTTTTTGTCTGTGTTTGTGTGTTTGTTTTGGGTTTACGCAGAAACTACAACACTGATTATCATGAGACCTGGAGGACGGATGCAATGTGGTTCAGGGAAAAACACATTTTGTTGCAGATCAAAGTGAGATGTATGACTTTTGTGTTCTCTTTCTTTAACATTGTGAGATATGGTGTTTTTTAACACTTCTAGATATCTAAGAATCTAGGAGGAATCCCATGTGGTTTGTACTGTACAGATTTAGATCCACTTAGATAAAGGAATAAACGATTTTACAGCACATGGTCCATTTCCTACTCTGATCTCCGTGTTAACTCCCTCTCAATGCTGATCAGCTTTGTTTTCTTTTGTAATAATGTCCAAGCACCATACTGATGTTTTGCCTGTCCTATTTAGTAGAAAGGATCCAATGCTACACACTGTGATGTGTGCTTTGTGGTGTGTTTATGCACAGTGGAAACATTTTCCTTGATGTGACAGTCAAATTCCTTAAAAGACAAGAAAAGGACACATAGGAAGGAGGAGAAGCTCCTCTGGCTTCTACTGGCTGAGAAGAATAAGCCTCTGTGATCACACACATCATCACAGCTGGGTGTGGTCAGGTGTGAGCTGCTGTGCTTGCAACAGCAACCAGCAGGTATTACAGAGACGCACCACATCACTGCTGGGCGTGTGAAAGTCACGCTGTGGCCACAAGCTGCCAGGGGTAGAGAGTTTATTAGACTGCAGTTAATCTTAAGGCGTTTTTCGGGTTAGTCAACTAAAACACCTGGACGAGGTTAAGTAAACACTGTGGTGGTGGTTTCTAGGAAGGTGAAGGTTAGTGGAGAGCGAGTCGTAAACTCTAATCTGCTGCTTGAGAGTGACCTTAACAAGAACTCAAGCAAAAACATATTAATCCATCTGTTGACGAGCTGGTGGACATTTAAAACATCCGTAATGTTTTTTACCATCCTTTAAAACAAAAAACCTCATAACTTCTGTCTGTCAACTTTCCTCTTCGGTCTAAACAGTCTAAACAGACGGTGTTGGCGCTGGTATAAATTATGTAATCATAATTTGCCTGAAGGCTGTGACACACCTACACCCACTGCAGCAACCCTTATCCACACCCATTCATTCTACCATGACACATACAGTATAGGCCACATGACTTCTTAAGACGCTAACTTATAAAAGCACCCAAACAAAAACGTACATTGAACGAAATCAAAATATGACAGAAAAATGTTTCTTTCACACTTTTTCATCTTGATTATATCTGGATCTACTTAGAAGTAAAGACCGTGAGGCGTGTTATCATCTTCTTGTGTTCCGCCACGTCCTCGAAGATGTTACATGTAGATTCGAGTGGGCAGTTTGATAAGTTAAGGATTTTTCTGTTGGGGTGTGGTGGTGGTGCTGGTGGTGGTGGTGGTGTGTGTGTGGGGGGGGGGGGGGTGGATTTAGAGCCGACACAGGCACATTTCTCCTCTCGGTTATCCCTACACAGATTAATGGCGAGGTCCCGCAGTCCTCTGACAGATTGCTGCGCCGAAGCCCGGGGAAACCTCCAGAGATGAAGCTCGCTGCCAATTACCTTCCTCAATAATGTCCGCGCAATGCCTGAATGACAGGGACACGCCCCCTAGGATCCGAGTGGGCTCCTATTGAAGGCGAAAGACGCGGGCTGCGTGAGTGCTGCGGTCGCATATGGAAACATCTGTAGGTGGTGGGGAAAATGAACTGTAGTGCTTTTATAATGCCTTCACTACCTGCATCACGTCTGTGCCGTGATTATGTACAACTGTGGGAGTGTGAAGAGGCCACTGTCTATTTATGACACCACCCTGGGAACTATAGGTTCCAGTGAATCACAGTGAGAATGCTGCATGTTCCCGGAATGGTGTACAAAGAGCAGAGAGATGACATGGACATAGCGATGGCGCAAGACCTTTTGATTACCTGTCCAGGGGAAAAGGTTCGAGCCTTCAAGGGCAAGGCACAAGGACTTCAAACTGTGCCTCCCCTCGGAGAACCACCCTCAGTGATAGTGCGGATAAGTGGGTCTGAAAGGAGAGACCGGGCGCCTGCAGGAGATTCTGCCTCTCCCTGCTGATTTGGACATCCATTTTAATGTGACACTTAACACTTATTCAGGAGCTGAACCTGGAAAACTCACAGGGTTCCTCCTCGCACAGTCACACTGCTCCCGCACCAAGGAAACGGTAAGCCATTGCGGGCATCAAAAATGCATTACCTGTGCTCCTCTGTCTGCTCAGCATTCTCACCAGTGGCACTGGCTTATTGTCGGCGTAGCACCTCGCTGACAGCAGAGCAGTTTGTAGGGAGGAGGCGGAGGGGGAGAGAAACAGGGCAGTAAAAGAAACAGGAGAGATAAACACTGGTGACACTGCTTTATGACAGTGCTCTAATTCTGCAGAGTTCAGTCCCTTTGCTGGAACTAAAAAGTCCCATGACTCTTTTGAGGCTGCTGTCAAAGGCTTTGTGAAACGCTCCCGTTTGGTCCCAACATTCTGCACAAGGACATAGAAACTCTACAATTCAGTATCAGAGGAGAAAGTTTTGTCTGTGATGTCTAAGGACTTGATTTTTAACTCCATTCTTCTTTTTCCAGCATTCAGATCAATTCTGGACCAAAATCTCATTAATTGTTCACTATAGAACTAAACTTGCATCCTGCCTCGGCAAGTGTGGGACCATCCAATCCTGCAGGGCCAAGAGACGCTTCCCAAAAAAAAAAAAAATCGATCCCAAAGACACTGAAGGCATAATGTCGACCGCGCTGTGATAAGGCACATCAGCAAAAAGGTGTAATTGAAAATTACAAAGACTCGCCTTCCTCTGTCCAAAGTTCTGGCTCTATCTGTAAATTGCTTTTGCACTTTTTCCTCGGCTGGCGGAGTGGAGCTGCCTGTCTGAAAGCACTTAGGTGTAAAATAGTGCTGATAAGACTGTTTATATGATGTTAAAGGACATTGAAACTGGTTGAAACCAGTCAGGCTACTTTAACTTAGATTTTGAGTGACAGACAGATCTATTATTCAGAGCTCTGTTTGGTTTTTTGTGCACGAGCAAAGGGACAATGTGAAAGCCCATAAACAAAAATGTATATATATTTCATGTAAATCTTTTGTAAAATCAATACTACCTTCTCCCTTTACTGGTTTTGCAAGTCAAACATGTTTGTCCCATTAAGTTCTCATGGCGCCATCAGCTATTTATTATTTTGTTTGTCTTTCTTTGACAGGATTAAGAAATACAGCCAAAATCTCTTTGGAGAAAACTCATTTCAAAACATTACGGGCTCAAAAACACACAACCAATTATATAAAGTGAAGCAGTACAACAATGGGCCCGTCAAATTATCTTTCTCACCCCCCCCACCCCCCCATCTTCTTCTTCCTGAACAAACAGTCACGTCAGATCATTACATGATCATAACGCTGCACGCGCTGCAATCACTCGAGTCATGTGTCTTTTCCTGTGTAATACATGGAAACATGTGTGAGACAAGAAAACATTGTGTAGTATCAAGACACAAGATGGAGGAGAGGACGAGCAATGAGGGGAATCACACACGGCCAAAAGAAGGTGAGATATTTAGTCTTGAGGCCGAACTGGCAGCTATTTGTTTACGTTTATCTGTTCTAACATTAAATTTCAGGTCCATTCTTGTGCCTTAACATCGAGAATATATACAAAAGGACATTTCATTCCAAGCAACTGTTGCCTGTCTCTCCCTTGGTAAGAACAGACTATGCAGCAGGCGTCCGTTGTACATTTTCATTCACATACAGTACAAAGGACACTTTGTGGGCCGAATATTAATGTGTTTCTCAGAGTAATGTGACAAGCGTACATCTTGGCCTATGGGCCCGACTGACGAGAACAAGAAGAATGGGAAGGGAGAAAGTATTTAATAGCATTCTGGCTCCGGCGGCTGGAAGGTGAAAAGAAAATTAGCATTATCTATAATGTGGTAACAAGTAAAAGTGGAAAGCTCAAATGGTGCCCGGGCCAGATTCGACGGAGGAAGTGAGAAAATGCAACAGCACATGAGGGCTTGAACTCAAAAACTATATTTACTGGATATGACGGGCGGCAATCTTCACATGACAGTGAAATAAAAATGACTTATTTCTGCGTAATTACAGCTTGAAACGTCCAAATATTAATTCAGCACATGTCAGCCTTTAATTGGTTCAAGCCTTAGAGAAGTGGCAATTAATTAGTGCATACAGCCGCTTGCATTGAATCCTCGTCCACGTATTAATCATTTTCTTACTGACAGTTACGCTCATTTATTCAACGTCTCATCTCAAAGCCACAAACGCCATGCCAGCGAGATGCACTAATTGATATCTTCCTGCAATCCACTTCCTCCCACTCTTCATAGTTTTATGGTGGGGGGGGGGGGGTGGGGGGGGGGGTCATCTTTGGTTGAGTTGCCAGTCAATTGGATCGCCCGCTTCATCTCTATTCAACCTAATGATCTTCTGTCAGCAGGAGAGCGGCAGCGGCGGTGTGCGTCTGACATCAGCCACCTCTCCACCCGGGCTGACCAAGCTGAGGAAGCCATCAATACCTTTGTGGTCACACTCGATCACTCAGCTAAATTACAGAGTAAGAGTAACAATACAGTCTCAGCAAAACCTTTCTGAAGGAGAGAATAAACACCCGCCGTAAATTCAGAATGCAGAACAAATGAGAATCGCATTTATTATGATTTATTTCCAACTGGTAGAGACATATGTGCAGCGCCTTGTGCTGTTTTAAGTCCCAGATGAAGATGTTTTGCAAGTAAATAAAAAAACATACTGCGGCCGGCCAGATGTATTCTCCTCAGGTGAAAAGCCGGCTTCTCGTTTCTCTGCCGTCGGGGGTTTCAGCCGTGTCACTCCAGAGTTATTCCGAGAAATCTCTCCTCCTCTAAATAAAGGGAGCTCTTAAACAGTGCGCCGGCCCCTACAGTCTGACATTTCAGTGCACAGCCGGGATATGGTGGTCAGGGTTCACAGCCAGTCTCATAAAAAGGACTGGAACGTTTTTATTAATATTTAAAGCTGCATTATCAACATTTTTTATAATACCAAAGGGTCAAACTCGGCAGTTTCCCTCAGTTATGCAGAGCTTCTGAGCCTTTTCTTTATCGTGTTTGGGTCTCCCCTCCACCACAGGCTACCTGCCCAGCATCAACAAAACTGAAAAACAAGGTTACCGAGGAGCGAGTGGGCTTTATAAAGGGATATAGAAAAGTTAAAAAAGTCATATTTCTTCTCAGGAGTTGGAGAAAAGAAAAAAGAGCTGTTGTAAAATAAAACAAAATGAGAAAAATATATACTGTGTATATACCGATTTATCAGTTTGCTGATAAAAACACACGGTTGATCGGAGACTTTCAGATTTATGTTTGTCAACAAAAAAAAGGTTAAATTAAAACGTATGTGTATTTGTCTTTACACTAAACTCAGTGGTAATATTCACACACCATTCATACACTGGTGCAAAGCTGTCAGGGGCAATTTGGGGTTCTGCATTTTGCCCAAGAAGAACACATGTGGACCGGGGTAGACGGGGATCGAACCACTCCTGGCACCAACCTAATCGTATTTTCTTTTAATTTATAGTTATTATGTTATAATACAGTTCATGGTTAAACTTTAAAATATCAAAACTCAATAACATTTCTTTTTCATAACAATGGTAACGAGAAAATCAGTGAGACTCAAATCGTGTCACAACTTATTTCTGCAAAACTTATCAATAGAAGATGATAATATGTAAGTGTGTTTTTTGTGTGTCACGCTTTATTCAGACACATTTTCACTGATTGAGAAAATGGAATCAAACAATTGAGAATTGTAAGAGCCAAAGAAGAGGTGAGAGTAATGAACAAGAAAACCAATAAGGGAACAAAATGCAGTGATTTGAGAGACAATTAATGCTAAACCGAGCTCTGACCCTGCAGAGGCAACAGGGGGGGGGGATCAGCCTTCCGAGGGCTGGTTAGGTGCGGGGGGAGCTGCCCAGCGCTGACCCCTACAGCCACAGATAGAGATCTGTGTTGGGCTTAATAGAAAACGGTGCTAATCGCATTAAAGTGACAAACATCATCGACTGGTCTGAGTAATCGGGGCCACATGGTGTTAAATAGTTCAAGGAGGCTAATAGGCTCTGAGTTTGTGTATTGATTGGCAACAGGGGAATGGTAAACATTTCCCAAAAGGCCCCGGTTCCAAATGCTCTCTCTCACAAATTAGTACATATATATATAAATGTTACAGAACGAGGCTCTAACCCGGCTGAAACTTTCTGTGATCTACTGCAGCCACGTATACGGTGGAGTCACCTAAAAAGCAACCTGCCTCAATAAATACATCATCATAATTATATTGCAACATTACAATTCCGTGTGTCTCCCCCCCTATTCATCCCCGCTAATATTCTTTTTTATTACGTGTCCACTCGGAGACGCGAGCCAGACGAACGGTAATGAAATGCCCTGGATATTGATGCGATCCTCGCCCCCCCCCCCCCCCCCCCCCCATCCCGCCCGCCGCCTTTCCAGAGGTTAAAATTACCCTGAATGTTTGTGTTCGCTCCCTCCTCAGCACCAAGATAAATATTGCCAATCTGGCTTTCGGCTGCCTCCCGCCCCGGCTCCCACTTCTGTGGCCAACAAGAAAAATGGTCTGCTTTCCCAGAGGGGCAGAGGCAATAGAGCTGTGTGCGAGGCCATCAGGGCTGTGCAACTTACGGATGCCGCTGGATATTCGATTGCACTTTCTCTTTCTCCGGGAAGAACGCCATTTGTCTCGTCAACCTGCAGCCGCCTGATTGGTGTGGACGGCTTTCTTTGTGCGGATGTCAGGGGTGACGCGTGGAGACGGCCCCGCTGAAATGGAAGGTTTGGAGTCAGTCCGGGGGGGGGGGGGGGGAATATGCTAAGCACTGAGAGATTGGATCCTCGTTATGCCAGATGGAACAAGATGGTGATGCACTGTCTGCCTCTGACAGCACCTGGCCTTGAGCTGGTTATCACAGGATGCTACATTTTTACTCACACGTTGATATTTACCTGTCGGAGCATTCATAACTTAAGGACTTCATTATCCCTCCTAAGAAAGATTATTCAGCGCTGATTTACACGGAGCAAAGATTCTGCTTTGATGTGATAAAATATCCACAGAAGAACCTCGACAGTTTTCATGTGGATATTCCGGCGCTTCTAGCGAAAGAGAAGTGCTATGAAACATTAGATCTCACTTACGCAGTGTTTGAGTGTGGACTCTTTCCCTTCACAGGGAAGTCAAGACTTGAATCTGGTGGTGAGTTCCTGCTCCAATTGACAGCCTCACACTTCTACCATTGTAATTAGCCCCTTGGAGACACAAACAACTCGCTGAGGAGGAAGATATTATTACTTCCTCATGCTCCTGTCAGGAATCACTCGTCTTGTCCCAGTCGGCATCGGTAAACTCAAACCAACAACAAATACACACTTTCAAATGTAAAACACGTCATTAAAACGTCTAAATGGTCCTTTGCTTTTTTTTTATCCGTCTTCTCTGGATCTAAAGAAAAAGAAAGACCATGAATAAGCAGCCGTTCCATATGTTTTCAAAGGGGAATATAGATTCAACACACAAACTATAAATACCCCCCGTTTAATATTTCATAGGATTCTTTATGTGCCTTCCTGACGGCTCATGGAATATAATTCCCCGTATTCGGTTTCTGAAGCCTCGGACCCGCCTTGATTCATCAACACCAAACGAGGCCAGAAAACGGACCGAGAGTAAAACAGTAAGTTATCAACACAGCCAGAACTCACGGCCACAGAATACAAATAGCATCATTACAAGGGGTCTTTGTCGGAGCAGGGATAGAGTGTCTTGGCAAAGGGTGATCATGGCGTTACAAAGCCCTTAAAACAACATTGAAACAACTGTAGTATCAGAATTTATTCAAACAGACTCGGGATGAGATATGAGCACCTGGAGGGGAATAAAGATGTTGGGTTAAAGTTGGTTAAGGTTATTCATTTCAAGTACGTCTGTCCGTCACCCAGCAAATCATCCGTTTTGTGCGGCTGATTGTGTCGTCTGAATTTGGAAGCGAACCCTGTGCACAAGGACGCAACGTGGTCACACCGCGGTCGTCTTTGATTATAATTACAGATGCAGCCAGGAGAGAGAAGTTTATTTGTTCCCCTCTCTCTCTCCTGCCTGCTTTTTTGTTGTGAGGGATTGGAAAAGGGACGATGAAATGAGCAACGGAATTAAAGCAGGAGGGACACAGATACTACAAACAAACTTTCAACTTGGTTTCGTAAATAGTTTTACCATATTTACATACTACTCACAGACATTTTGCTGATTATTTTACTGCATTAATGAACATCTGCTACTGTGTGTCTGGAATGTTAACTTAATTCTGAACCGCATTATAACAACTATACTACTAAAACCACTATAGTATTTATTTACAGGACAGGACAGGCCCAGAGTCCGAGCTAGTGATCACAATGTAGAGTCATGGTTATGAGATAAACATGCTTGACCAATCAAAAGTCAATCTCAGCTACATTTCACCATGTTTTTTTGCTTAAAATAACTAATTTAATAAGGCAGGATTTATGGTTTATGACCAATACCTACACCACATCTTGAAACCACCAGGGGGCAATCAAGATGACTTGGCTTCAATTTAGGGATCTGTCATGCATCTTCATATAAAGTCTATACTACTACTAGTAGTATAGACTTTATATACTACAAGATATAATACTACGGTTCCTCTGCATGTTCTATACTCGTCATTTATACTGAGCCTGAATATGGAAACGTTCCACACAGTCACATTTGGACACATCCAGTCTATTCTTTCCTATCCTGACACAAGTTATTTGTTTTCTCTATATATCAGATTGATTTCCTGTTGTGTACCACTCAAGTTGCATGGCTGCTGTGTCAGCTGTTACAGTAAACCCTGACTTGTGCATTTGAGCTTGGCTGGCCAAACACACACACACACACACACACACACACACACACACGACACACACACACAAAAAGTATCTGAAATACAGCAAACTTTGAGAGAATAAACAAATCGATAGCAGCCGTGAGTTCTCGGTGTGTCCCGTGTTGAAGTGCTGAATATATGATGCATTGAAAACTCTGACCTTCTACCACTCGACTCCAGGCTTTCACTATTATCAACAGTGCGTTCTGTGCTCCACAATAAGTGATTATAATTACCTGGGGTCATTGTCAACATCAGAAATCCAGGAACATGTATTGAATTTATATGTGGAGCTGTATAGAGAGACGGCTGAAAGCTACGTGGAATCCACTGCGACAACCTGAAACAACCTTCACTGAGTTCAACTCACTGACTGAACATAAAGATGGACGGCACGACAGGTGACACCAAATCATATTGATCGCCCCCTGGTGGCTGGCTGCATGATAGGCAGTAAACCCATCCTCCTCCATGTTAGTGGACCAAACTAAAAAGTCAAAGTGCAGGTTAAAACTTCAGCCACCAGGGGTCTCTCAATCAAAACAGTAATAAAAGACAGTTTGATGACGTGGTTTGAAACAAGCCAACACAATGACTGGTCTGGTCGTTTTTTGTGTGATTTGTGTGTGATTGGTTGTGTTGGTGGGACGTCATTACCACAACTCACACAGCCTTTTTCTATGCTGTTCTCTTTCCTAACCCTATTATAATGTTTCCTTAGCACCAAACTCATTGCTATTGCTGAGGTATTTCCTCTTTTAGTGCCAAAAAAGCAAAAATGAATTGACTGTGTTGGCAAATTGAAGTAGCAAAATACAAAAGCCATTTCCATTTAAAAGACGATCTATCTACCTCTGTGGGCTTTGCTGTGTAAACGACAGCCGGTGGTTGAATCATCAAAAATTCTCACTGATTAAAATGGGCAACAACAGCACCTTCAAATATTAATACACTGTAATGCAGTGAATACTTGCGTTAAGCCAAGCCGCTTGATAAAAACAAATGACCTGCCCTGTGCTGAGCCGCAAACAATATATTAATATACTCCCCTAGGCCAGTGTGTTTTGTTTCTTTCAACCAGATTGCAAATTGCAATTATCACTGCTGAAGGAACCAATAAATTCTGGACCCGCTGGAACAACGGTGCAGACGGTGAGTTCAACAGATTCTTTGCGGGCGGGTGAGGATGTGTGAGAAGAGAGAAAAATGGACTTTTCATAATGACACGCCGGGAAACTTTCCACACGGGATCCAATAAGCAGTAAGATTAAAAATGTAATTGCGGAAAAAAAATTAAATCAATTTTCACTCAAATATTAATAAATCATGTATTTTTCATGTGAGGAATTGACACACTGCACAGTCATGTTCACCAATGAGGATTATGACCAGTCGAGAGTTTCTCTGTATTCAAGGGAAGAGGAGAGAAAAGCTGCTTTCGACTGGATGAGGTGCTCCTTTGCAAGGTTAAGAAGGTAAAACATGTTATTCTCCAGAAAGAGGCCAAATTTATTAAAAAGTGAAGCGTGTTCTTGTAACCAAAGGAAGGAGAAGACAGGTTAAGTGAGCAGGTTAACCAGAAGGAGTTCTCCTGAAGCAAACCATTCTCTCACCATTTGAGAGACGTTTGGAACGACTGGGCTGGGCTCTCCGAAGGTTTCAGCTCAGTGTAAGTACACAACTACAACACAAGGTAATCCCTAGTTTATAAACAGACTCCCAAAGCCAATTCATGTGAATGCAGAATTTCTATCTTAAAAGGCATAGGATCACTTTTAAAAATCAACTTTAGTTATTTATCCTTGTGTTTAGGGATTTAGAGATTTCCCGTATCTTACTAGTTGCGTTTTACACGTTACACAAAAATTCAACAACTATAATTAGAGATTTTTTTCATGCAGGAGTATAACCAAGGATAAGCAGTGAAATATAAAGACAGGCTTGACAGCTGTCCAACAACATTTGATAAAAGGATTCAGATGGATGACGCCTCCATTTGCATTTCCCAAACGAACAGGTGGAGGAAACATATGCTGTGAAATAATCAGGGTGCACATCTCCGCATATAGATTCTGGACTAATTGTCAAATATGATGGATTGACGTTGCTTTTCGATGCTAATTGATCTGACACAAACCACTAAAGAGCGCTTGATTGTCCTTTACTTCCTGTTCAGTGAGCCGAGTTAAACTCCTGTAATGACTTTGCTGCAGTGTTAGTTTCTAATCGGACTGCAAGGGGCTTGATGGTCGTCCACGGTGGGCCCTGACCCATAACGCCCGTCCAAGCTAACTGGTGTATGGTTCAACTCCTGCAAATTCCTATAAGAGCATGAATTATGCTTTACAGGTTCATTATTTACTGAGACAGATCATTAAATCAGCAAACTAGAAAGGTTTCATTGTAATGGGTTTCTATCTTTGGCCGGGTCCCGTCTTTTCATCCAAGTTTTCTGGGAAATCTGTTCAGTAGTTTTGTTGGAGTTATTCTTACTGATGAAAACAGAAACAAACAGACAGGAGTGAAAACAAAGATCCTGAGCAGATCTAATAAAAATGGAAACAACTGCCGATAGCGCATCCCTCCAATCACCCAACCACTGTGTAGTTTACTGTGGGCAAAATGAGTTGAGCGTCTCCATCACGAAACACATATTGTATTTCTCCATAAATGAAAAAGGTTGTATTGTCTTATTGATGAAATGCGCCTGAAATGACGTTGCCAATATTACCCAGCAGCAAACCTGCATTCCCAGTCTAACCTGAATCACCTCTCTACACTTCTGGCTTCTGCATTGTTTAGTTTGAGCTACTTTATAGATTTCTTTTTGCTTTTACACTTTTTTAAACAGTCCTCAATAGAAGCCTGTGTGACAAATATCCCATAAATAACCAAGAACCATTTTATACAATATCGCAATATGTTTTATACTCATCGTGACAAAACTGTTCCACGGCATTCATCCATCATAATACACGTCACTAAATATAACTCCCCCTTTGTCGCTGATCCCTGGATCCAATCTGATGACTACATAAGCAGCTGCTTAAAGCAGAGGCTCCGCTTTGTTAATGCAGTGCACTTTCCTCATGTACCCTGGGGCAGTGTTGTCTGTGCGGACAATAAATCATGCCGTAAAATCATGTGCGCCGGCCTAGAAACAAGTGCGAGCCTGTGAATGTTTCCATCAGGAGGCTCGCTCCAGGCTGCAGGTTGTGCTTTGTTGTTGTTGTTATTCTCAGGGTTTTTACTGAATTTACAGGAAGCGGCTGGCTGCTAAATAAGGTACATGAAGAAAGAACGAAAACAAAGGGGCGATATCAAAGCGTGCAGCGGAACGAGCCGGGTGAGTTTCTATCAGTAAGCTGCGTCAGTCCGATTTACGAGTTGAAAAAGTCGGTTTCCGTGCTTTTTGTTCTCTGTACATTCTGCCCTTAGTACATGTGCAGTATTTTCATTCTCCCAAACAAACACTGACTAGAAGAGATGAAGGAACCCGAACACTGTTATATAGCTATTAGCCATTTTAATAAATAATGTTGTAATAAATGTCACTATTTATTTTCTTTAATAGGATTCATTGTAGAGCTTATTAACAAAAGGAAACTATAAAACCACTGTCACTCATGTTACATCAACACCAAAGATCAAAGACTCTTGAGGATGATTTGATATTTAAAAAAGCCTCGTGGAAAATACAAGTGTGTAGGAGTACAGATGTATTTGTACCTCAGTCCTCAAAGCAGATGTTCACATCCAAATTTAGCGCCTTTGGAGAAAATTGGCAAAAGTAAATCAGGTGCCATTGAGCCGCTGCAGAAGAAGAGTGATTAAGTCAAACCTCAGTGGCAGAAAATGTGCAATGGAAGTAAAACATCTACGTTGGTTACATGTATGTATGTTGGGAAAGATGCCAACTTTGACTGTTCAGTGGAGAGAAAGCTTCCTGTTCGTCCTGATATATCAACAAAGCCATTTTTTTTAGTTTTAGGTGTTATTTTTGTGCGTCTTGGCTTCTTTTGTGCCAGTCGTCAGCTTTGGCATGTTTTTTTGATTTGACAGCCAACTTTTGGTGCATTTCATCCAAAATCTACTGCTCGGTTGTAAATTTAAAAACCAGTAGTTTGCAGAGCCACTGTAGGTGCCTGAGAGAAATCACAACTATCGATTTCATCAATCTAAAGAGGATCAATTGTGGAATGAAGTGTAAAAATCAAATCAATAATACTAATGAACCACGGACCGTATATAAAGATGGATGACACAGCTTCACCTCCTCCTGTTTCATTGAGAAATGAAGCCAAAATAACCCTGAAACCAGTTCTGCCATCTTTCACCGATGCATCATTTGGATGCATCAGTATGACTGGAACAAACTCAAATGATCAAAAGATGTGTTTGTTTTGTATTATTACT
The DNA here is from genome assembly GCF_947347685.1 of Pleuronectes platessa. Lineage (NCBI taxonomy): Eukaryota > Metazoa > Chordata > Actinopteri > Pleuronectiformes > Pleuronectidae > Pleuronectes > Pleuronectes platessa. Next base: position 14,743,557 of record NC_070645.1, read on the forward strand.
TTTTAGTTTGGTCCATGTACCGTCCAATAACATGGAGGACGCATGGTTTATGACCTATACTGCACTTAGCCACCAGGGGGCGATCAATAAGTTTTGGCTTCACGTCCTGGGAACCATCATGTCGTCCATCTTTATGAAAAGTCAACATATTAAACTCACAACACAACGGTTGACCTGAGGAGTTTCTTATCTCGACCATCTTTGTCTCCACGGTCATGTCGAGGAAATCGACCACCGACACAGATCGTGTTCCCAAGTGAAACACAGCGGATGTGTCTTTTAATGGAAGCGTTTGGATTGAGTCTAAATGTCACATTCTCTTTGATTTGCTCGGGAATCAGATCACAGTCGTCCACGGGATTGATCACAAAGTAAACTCGTCCGTCCGCCCCGATCAAACAACAGGGTTCTTTTCTGTTATTTAAATGCCAACTGCAATACGAGGCGCTTGGCCGTGATCGCCTGAAGACTGTCTACAATCTCCTCGTGCTACAGTGAGCTCCCTCCCTCTCTTTATGACAAAACGGAGTGCTGCTCCTAGTTCACACTTCATTACCCACAGTAATGCCTCGGCACAATGATGTATGGAACTCCTCTTACTCCCAGACTCGCTTCTGGTGGAAACGGCTCAACAAACTTGTAAAAGGTTTTTTTTTCCAAACGGCTCACAACAACTTTCATTTCTTCTCGAGAGCTGGGGAAGAAGGGGAGGTTAAATGTGTGACAAGGCCTCTGTGTAGCGCCGGGGACTTTTCTACTTTGTTAAAAATGATTCTGATGGGTCACGTCTCACCCTGAACAGAGAGAGACTTCATCGCTACTGTACGCTTCAAAACAGGAAATGTGAATTCCCTTGTGTTGGTGAAAAGGATATTTTAAGCTGGGTGTATATGTTTTTGTTATTTCATGTCTGGATCCTTAAAGTCTCTTTGAAAAGACAACTAGATGAATACTTCCATAAAAACGGACACAATACAAAGTGCTTACGACAAGAGATACTAGTGCATTTAAAAATAATAACATATATAAGGTATTTTAACAGCTGTATGCTACTGAACCCTGTGCGGAAGTGATTAGCGTTTAATGGCTCAGCTCAGGCTTCAAGCAAATTGAGCATGAATGTAAAAAAATATTGTTTAATTATAAAACTAAATCATTTTCCTTAATATCTGGGAGAAACTTGTACAGTATACTTTAAAGACCAAGTATCAGAGATTTATTTTTTTATGCTGGTATAGGTATCAATACATCTCTAAGTACTAGTATACACACAGCCTAAATGGATTCTAGGACTTAAATCATATCATATCTACTGTTCACTTCATTTAAGAATTTTGTTTAGCATATTTAGTCTTTACATATTCCATTTGAAATGATCTTACAACTATAAACAAGTGGGATTCATATCTGTACAATTTAACTTCTAATAAATAGATGATGTATATGTCAAATTTCCAGTGGTGTCGTCGTTTTCCTACAGAATACACGTCTCTGTGTGCTGACGTGTGTGTGCTGACATGTGTGTAGTGTGTGATCGTACAACACATGGCCACTGATCATAAGGAGCGGATGACAAAGACACACTTGAGTTTGAAACAGGCATAAACTCGACAAACCCCCGACACAACACATCTCGTCAGTGTTCCCTTCGCTCGCCACCTGTTCCGTCTGCCTCCGTCATTACTCATGAAATCCTTCCCCTCGGTCCTGATGAAAGACGCCGCTCTCTGCAGAGGGAAGACACAATAGCAAGGAGGACGAGGAGTTGTGCAGGAATACAAACAGTGAAGAGGAACAATAAACCGCTTGGGGGCACGACACTTTGTGGTATTCCTTTGAAGGCATGGATAGAATCGTGCTAGAGCTGCTAATGTTGTTATGCACCATGATCTTAGGTAGTTGTTTAAATTTAAGCGATACTGAAAAATACTAATATGATACAAATATGCTGGCCGACAATTATATATGAAATGATTCCCAAGTCATTGTCAGCAAACCCTTACGAAGCAGAAATGGAAGCAAGTCATTTTTTTGTTTAATAGTTTCACCATAAACTTTATTGTTATAAAGTATAAAAAGGAAAAGAAAAAAAGCAACCAAATACAAAGAACTTCAAAATGTAATCTCTTCTGCATTGTTTATTTTGTAAAAAGTTTGAATACTGTCAAACATGAATGCTAATACCAATACGCCTGCCAAAGGCTCATATCGGCAGAAGATAAATCGGTCGACCTCTGATGAAAGTGGATGTTTACTTCTCCTTCTTTTTGTCACAGGAATAAAACTGTAGAAGCCTCCACAGTAGATGTGTCTGATAGTGATACAACTGACAATGACTCTGCCGCATATTTACTCATCTATATCCAGAGGGCACAGAAAGGCCCTAATTTTAGTATCCAAGATGTTAAGTTGTTTGAAGACTTGTAATTATTCTTCTTAAAACTTCTTGACACGGAGCAGAAGCAGGGAAATGACTCGAGAGGAACACAGACACATTTCACAGCAAGTGTTTGTGTTTGTTTCCTACCCCAGTTGATAATTACAATCACATCACCTGCAGCCCTGCTATATTTCATTCCATTCATCTGATGGGAACAGACGCAGACGTGGAGCGCTGCGTGAATACAAATCACCCGACAGGCGAACCAACCCGGGAAACCGATGGTGGAGAACCAGAGTTTGCAGGTGGGAACCATGTCTCAGTCAGTGGAAATGATCGGGCTCCAAAACAACTATGGTACAGACAAATGTTTACACTGCTGCTTCAACATTTAAGCAGCAGAGGCAGAGAAAGAATTGAAATTCTCCATTGATAGCATCACTCCCCCATAAATATTTGACAATATTCCTCATCAGTGGAGATGATTAAAGGTGAATGAACACAGGTAGCCGGTCTCGACAACAAAAATCATCCTTTAATTATGTATTCCCCATAGGCAGAAGAAGAAGAAGAAGAAGAAGAAGAAGAAGAAGAAGAAGAAGAAGAAGAAGAAGAAGATTTGACCCCCAAAAAAGAAAAGGATTTCTACATTTTCACATGAATATTTAACTTCCGCTGCAGAATAATGGGAATCGCATGAGAGGACTTGTGAAAACCTCATTAAAATGTTTTGCAGTGTTTGTCAACAGAGCCCATGCGAGATCAGGATGGGTAATTGAGATGGTGAGTGCCACACCAGGACTGACTCAAGCAACAACATTTGGTTTTGTGCAAGCTGCATAAGATTATCTTTTTTCTTTTTTGAGGCCAAGGGGAGGAATTATCTTGAATGTTTTGAAATCCAGGGGAAACAGGGGCTGAAATCCAACACTAAAGCTTGTGGGCACATCAAAATAAATGTTTTTGCTGCATTAAAACCTTTTGAGGGACGGAGGTGACAGCGTGACAATACACCACAAGGACGAGTGTCAGCCTGAATGATTCGTTTCGCTGGGTCGAGTAACAGCCACTCCACCTTCACCCGGTGAGCTTCTGCTGCTGTCGTTTCAAAGGTTCATCGTGAAGGCAAAGAAGAGGACGATAATAAAATGTAACAACAGTGACTTTGAATAACTACACGGCCGATATTAAGGAGTGAAAGTCTTTTAAATATATCGGCTCATGTATTTGTTATGAAACCCTAATGCTAAATTAAAGTAATAAAAGCTCGATATTTTACAGTTCAACCGTCATTATGAGTTACTCTCAATACAAAGATAACACAAATACAAGGGTAAGGGTTATGTAGAAGTTGAATTAAAAATAATAATAATTTTATTAGCTAACATGCAAATAAATGCACATATTTTCCGAATCGCTGGTGGAAACATTTTAAAAAGTATCTCTTGCTACATTATTAAATATAACTTTAACCATTAACATTTAACAAGGCCACTTTACCATCTAGAATGTGTGTAAGAGGGTAACTTTGTAATGTCTTGCAACTAGAACAGCACCAAAGATTTTCCCATCTTGTTCTGTTCTTACATCACATGTATTTTACCAGACATGTTCCAGGCGTGTGTCAAAAATAACCTCACAGGAACACAGGTGGACACTCAAGGTTATGAAAAAGGAGAGAACTGGGTATATTTGTGTCCGTTTTTTCAATTGTCAGATTAAGAATTCAGACGACGGAGCAGTTATCTCCCCGCATGCAGCCACGGAGCATATGTGCAAGTCAGCAGGCAGCTGGTTCACTTTGGTGTGTGTTATAATACAACTTTTAAAACATGAGGCGAGGTGAAACGGCACAAAGCGTTTGATCAGTCAGGCTCGTGTCGCTTTCGCTTTTGAGGCCCGCTCGGTGCGACAGAGCCCTCACAGCAAACAATAGAAATCACAAGTGAAAAGAAAATGAATCAATGGCTTCATTCTAGTCTCCTAATTTTATATAACAGTGGATGTTTACAGATTTGCAACAATGAACATTGATTCCGCCTGGGAAGTTATATAAGATATCTGGTGCATGCTGTTTATCCCCTTGACCCTGTAAATTCTGATTATAGACTTAAATAATACAGCAGCAGCTATACTAAATCCTCAGTGGTAAAAAAAAACACAGCAGACAACTGCAGGGGCAAGACTAATACCAGCTGCAACTCATCCCAGATCAAATACTCCTGATTATCCTACCATTAACCTACAAAGGCCTCCAAACAATGGTCACATGACGGCATCAAAGTAAGTCTTAGAATAGCTCTTTGTGGGATGAGAGCCGAAGCCAGCCGAGGAATAACAATTAATCTTAACAGTGGACAGAGCCCGTTGACAACCTAATTAAAGGGGCAGAATGTGAGTGGGCACTTAATTGCCCGGTGACACTAATCTAGTTTGAGTTGTTGCATTTCTTTCTTTATTTTGTGTGTTTACGCTTTTGAGAAATAATTAGTTATTTTCAAGGCTGACGAGATTTGCATAACCCCCCGACATCAGGGGGGGGGGAGGAAATCCTGATGGAAGGCTTTGAACGGATAAGTGACCGTGATTATTGATGGTAAATCAAGAGATTACTGGGACGCATCCCGCGTTTAATATTTGCAAATAAAATGTCAGCTTGTGTCCTGAACTAACCCAGTTGATGGGAGGATTTCTCTCGAGAGCAGAGGGCACAGCTCAAACTCGACCTCTGCAGAAAAGGTGACAGAGCCAGAGAGAAAGATGGTGCACTAGAGAAACATGAAAAGAACACCATCGGGTACGGTCAGGAGAGCAACACACCACTTTTGTGACAGAACAGAAAACCTGTAAAGGTTTGTGAACCAATGTTCTACCACCAGAAGCATGTCAGATCAACCATTGAGTCAATGCAGGGGTAAGGTGGTTTGAGGTTTGCATACTGGTTTGTTGTTTTAGCTTGTATTGAATTTTTAATTGAAAGAAATTAACTACCAGGAAAAACAGGCATTGTTTGAATGAAAAGATGAGTGGGAACCCCCCTAATACCAGTCTGCTCTGTTAAAGCACTGGAAAATCCATTTCCAGGGCGAGTGGAATTGTTAGAAGCCAGAGTAAAATCCAACCAGGAAACAGAGGGAGTGAAGTAAAACCAGTAGCTTAGCTGGAGCTCCCAGGCTGGGATAGAGAGCCCTCCCGAAGCCTGGTGGAGATTTCACAATAACCAGAAATTACAGTGTAGTGTGGCAGGCTCTGTGCTGGTGGTGGTCCCGAGCCAGGGGCGGATCAGAGGCAGCCAGTGAGTTCAGAAAAAGAAGTGAGCTCAACCTTCTCCTGCAATTTCCAGTTGTTGCAAAGGCAGGAAGAGACAAAGGTACGTTAATACCCTGAAGGCAACACTGGAAGTCGAGACGTTGAAGAGCTCCCAGTCGACCTTGCTGGGCCTAATCTGTGCTGCAGCAAATGGCTGACACTGACATAAGAGCTGCTGGTTGCACACAAACCAGATTTCAGCCATTAGCATTTACAGACAGTTGAGGATGATTGTTTCTCTTAATCGATCTTGGAAGAATCAGAATCTAGATTCCAAGCGAATCCTAAAGATCGTAACACTTTACGAAATCAACAGAATGATTTGGTCACTAGATGGCATTGCTTTCAGCCAAAATGATATAATAGAGATTATTTCCTATCTAACATATTTGAAAACAGCTGGATGAGGAGCAGGGGCTAAAAACACCTTTAAATTCAAGCAGCACTAAAGGAAGCATCCAAGCATGTGAGAGTTACCAGGTACATGAGTTGGTACAATCCCACACCTTGGTACTTCATGAGGTCCCAAAATAGAAACACATATCATTGGCACATCGTATAAATTGAAAAATAGGATAAGAGGACGGAGGTGTCATATTTGATCGAGCTATCAACATGTTGCAGTAAAGCTGTGGACACTGTGGAATTTAAAGACACTTTTGATGTTTATCTACATGAGAGTTTAGACTGTACTTGCCCCCAAATCCAACAGTAAACAAACAGTGAATCCAGAATACTGTTGGACAATGAAGCAGCAAAACGATTATACATTGTTGGGGGGATGTGACGCTTTCACAAAACAGAATTATTTGAATAATCTAACAATCTGTGCTGGTGCATTTTAACGTCAGAATAAGTAAAGTGTCAATAAAAGGTTTGTAGTCTGTTTTGTTCTTCCAATCCTTTAGTTTTTGTATTTCCTCACACTGAAGACTCTGCACAGCGTTGATTTACGTATGAAAAGTCCTATTATGGAAACATAAAGAGGCACCGGTCAATTGATGATGAGCTGGCTTTTGAAAATATGGGGATGATGCTTAACGGTGTTACAGTTGATATTTGTCCCCGTCCGACAGTTTCACTGCTCCCCCCCCACCCCTGGATGAAGCACTTGACTGAAGACCAGCGTTGGCCCAGTTACCCTTGTAGCAGCCAATTGAATTTAATATCACTTTAAATGAGTACAAGACTATCTTGCTCTGCTGCGTTATGCTTTATACTTAAAGGCTTTAATCCCTAACAGTGAAATGTGTACCTCGTAAACTCAACAAACAGCCCTGTTTTCAAACGCCGTGTCTCTCTTTGTAGCTCCTTCAGTAAAGTGGCACATGGTTTGTTGTTGTTGCGTGGTGCTCGGAGTCGTGAGCAGATGATGGATGCTGACAACGGCGCCTTTTGATATTTGCTTGTAGCCCAAATTTCTGCCTTTGGTTCATTAGTAGTGTTGTTCCCGTGTGTGTCAAGATGCCGCTCTGGGTTTGTGTATTTACCCAGTTGAGCGAGCGCGTTTCCATTACTCATAGTTCCTTGTTGGCGTGATGATTCTTTTTTATTTCTCTTCCCCCGACTGTCACAGCACTCTGAGGGCCTCCTCCACCTTGTCCCCCCGATCTGACTGGATGCTCCACAACAAGTGAGAGTAACCAGGTCTTAAATTCACATCCGGCCCCCACCACAGAGCAGTTAGTCTCTATTGTTAGCTCCTCGCATATTAGCCTCCAGCTAATTATCATACCCAAAGGTGGTACGGCGGATCAAAGGCAAGGATGTTCTGTTTAATATTTCTACCTCATTACAGTATAAGGGCTTTTGATTACTGGCCTTTGTGTGCCTCTGTCAGTTTGAGGCAGTGATGTCCTCTGCTGTTCACAGGGAAGTGCAATATTAATAGCAGCAGATTTTCTTGCTCCTGGATTAGGGAGAAACTGCGAGGTGCAACCCAGCCAGGCTCCGGCAGCACAGGCCCCGTAATTGGTCTTCATATGTCGCCTGCTTGACTTTGTGTCACCCGTTCTAACCCTTTGGGAAAACCACTGTACCCATTAAACTATCTCACTGTCTGTATTAATCTCACCTTTCCAATGTAACGATGCGGTGCTCCATGTTTGATACCTCAGACTCAACGTAATGACTGTGGTGTCTGCTCGGCCCGGAGTTACCCGTGGACCAAATGTCATCTTTATAAATCAAGGTGTGAATCGAGAGCGTTTTCAAAAACCCTCGATTTGGCTTTTGTAAGTTGTTTGTAATATGAAGAGGAGAAAAGAAGGTTCACACCGACTTTGTATTTAGAACTAAAACCTCATGACTCATTTGGAAAAGGGACTTGTGTTGAATGAACAGCAGTGTTGAATTAATTCTTACATTATTACATTAATAAAACACAAAAAGGAAATCTGAACAGCAGCAGCCCTCCAAGCCCTTTTAACGAGAAGCACCGACTAATTTCCACTGAATCCGAGGCTCCTACTTAATGGAGCACAACACGCTGTCAGCGAGCGGGACGGGAACAACCTCACCACCTTGTCAGTATTATGCATATGAGCCCATTATCTGCTTCTGTGAGGATGCGTGTACAGTACCTGGGCAGGAGCCCCCCCCCCCCCCTCACCGCTCCTCTGGGAGAGCCGGTGCAAACACTCCGGGGCGCCCGGTACCTCAGCGCCATACGCTCGAGTAATTAGACGACCACACTCAGGCTATAGCATGAAGGTTGTTATTGTTTACTGCGGTTGAATAAATAGCCGGATGAGATGGGACGGGTGACTGATGGCACGACAGTCCCGACGTCGATGCATCGATTCCCTCGCAAACTCGACCCGATGATGCAATCAGCCCTGAGATCACTCCCCCCCCCCAACAACCACCACAACACAGAATAATCCATTACTAATCAGGTGCAATACAATTAGAAACAGCGCCTTCCTCCATTATTTCCACCACATGGTTGGAACGATGTAAAGTCGTATACATAGAAAGTAGTGCAGAGAAAATAACAACCTGTTCGATCATCCACAGCCATTAACGTATTGACGGCACGAGCTGCAGGACTTCTGCTAAAGCCTGGAGTAATTATCTGATAGAGTGCATTCGAGAGAACTTTGGCTCTGGAAGTAAGAAAAAAGGTCAAGGATGTAGGGAACCAAGCTGCATGAGGCTTCCCCCCCCCCACCGCCGCAGCCTCTTACTCTCCCAGGCCTCAGCGCTCTGAAGTTCCGCGGAGGAATTGTTTTCACGCCGGAAAAATCAATACAACAGTTTTCAGCTACAGTGGAGAGACAGTCATTAGTTTGTCCTCTTCAGTGCACAGTCACTTTTTCAAGCAGCTCTTCAAATTGTGAATTAGGAAAAGCGCTGTCTCAATCGGATAAACACGTTTTGTGAAATAATAATTGCCTCTTATGAAGATTAGCGGCCCCCAAAAAAAACAAATACCTCACTTTCACCTGGCAGATAATAGAGAGTGAAGCTGGTTCGTATCAAGCCGCGGTAGAAAATATGGAGCAAAATGCAAAACTGGTGGGATCTTGCCCGAAGCGCAGTGTAGAGGAGGTAATAAAAGGATAACGACGGCACGGAGGGTATGCTGTACACGCACGAGCCACGAGCTATCATTAGAATCTACATCATCTCCGACATTAGGACAAGAAGGGAAGCACCAGCGTGGCGTCAGGATTATCTGAGTTAAGAAGGTAATAAGGGTTTTCATCCGATTCTGATAAAGTCATAATACAGTCACACTTTCACAGAGAAGGTGTTCATCGGACAAATTCAGATCCGTCACTCCATCAATCTCGAATTATGCTCCCTTCCCCCCCTCTCTCGCTCCCTCCACCTCTTTATATATTACCTGTCACTGGGCTCACCCAGTGTCAAGTTTAACTTTGCAGCCTCTGTGGAGATACCCTGCGCTCGAGGTTCATGCATCTTTTTTTGCAGAACTGCATCGAGCTAGTGAATCGCTTCTTTGCATCAAACTTAGAACTTATCACACCCACTCGTTGCTAATGAAACTCTCACCACCACCGAGTGATGCTTGTTTAGCCCGTGTTCACATGTTCGAGTGGTCGAGCAGGAGATTATCATAAAAAAGATCATGAGTGCAACTTGATGGAGCTCACTAGCATATTTGAGAATTAAGTTTGGGCTTTTGTCAGTGAAAAGAAATTGCGACCACAAAGTCAAAAATGCATCCGAGCACAGACATAAAAATTAAAAAATTATCACATTTACCATATTACACCCAATTACTTTTCAGTTTTGCATATATGCGTGTATGATGATGATAATGACGCAGCAGATGTACAAAACGATAATGACAATATCCCAGCAGCTGTCCTAAAAAAGCAAGAGTATAAGATGGAAGCAGGGGGGTGAGGGGCAGAGTCGGGGCAGGGGTCCTGACATTTAATGGTCAGTCTGAAATATCCAAGCTCCCCAAAAGAGAAGCCCAATCTTCATCTTGATCGCCCCCTGGTGGCTGTCTGCAGTATGCCATACCCACGTCAAATATATCTTTCTCAAAGATGGCTTCTGTTATTTTTCCCATGCTGAGGTTTATTGAAGTGTTCCAGTAAGTTTATTAAAAACAGGGTGAAAACACCTTGATTGACAGCGGAGACTGACTCACGATTGGAAGAGGGCCGGTATCGACAGGACCTGGATACTCCGGCTCCACTCCACGGTCAATACTGCAAAGACTCCGGCTCCAAAAGCAAAAGTCGGCAGCAACCGTATCCAATAGCAGTTTCTTTTTTTGTACTGGGGGAGTAAGTGGAGACGCAGCGTCCATCTTTATTCGCAGTGTTTACAGTGATAGATACCTGCAAAGGCTTATTGAACATTTTCTTTATTGGTTGATACTCTGATTCTTAATGCTGCCTGAAATGCTATTTATAGATATATTATAGAGATGTAAGTTATGGTCTGTCTCGGCTTATTAAATCATCGTGACTTGGCTAAAACTAACTTTTAATTAATGTTACAGTAACCCCCCCCCCCCCCCCCCCCCAGCATGTGTTTACGGCAGATTTCAATGACACCGGATATATCGGGATGTAGCGCTGTTCCACACGTTCCTTATCACCATGCAACGCTGAAATGCAGGTGATAAATCGCACCGAGCTGTGAGGGGGGGATTAAACTAAAAGAAACACATTCACACGCTGTAATTGTCTTTCACAAATACACACAAACAAAGCCCCGCGCACCTCCTCGGTTACACAGCCCCCGACTTTCAGCAGTGTGTGGCATTAAATGAGGCCGATTTCCTGTGATGCTCTTATCACCTCATCCCTCATCTCTCCAGGGTCCACTAATGCCCCCCCCCCCTTCCCTAGCTGATGCTTGATGGAGCCGAAGTAGCATGGGATGAAATGGCCCAGATATGACGGAGGAACAGACAACATTGAGGTCCTCCTGCCCAGTAGGGACGGGAATAATTACTGACAACAGTATCTCCAGCTGCAGGCCTCTGGGGCCGCTGTATTTTTTCCCATCATGTCGCCTCAGAGCCTCGAGGTCTACTGGGATTTCCCTGTGTTGTTACCTGTTTTTCAATTTATTGCCCAGTTGCTATGTGCAAATACTCTGCACCATTCTGCTCTATGCATTGTGCTTGCTTAGGCTTAGCGCGACAGGAATGTGTGACGTCTCACTCTTTTGATCCTTCAGGGCTAAAAAGACGGGAATCCCCGTGCGCTGAAATAAATGGATGTTGTGACGTTGAAAATTATTCGAAGCTCCTTTGAATTAAAACAACAGGAATTCTGTTGATCCCCGTGTGCTGCGTTTTTCTCACCTCGGGGAAATGAAACCCCCCCCCCACGTGAAAATGAGCGACTTTAGCTTTCATTGTTAGAGAAATGTGAAGATGCTAATCAAATACAGCCGCTGGAGACTTTAAATGTTCATCGCCTTGTTAAAGGAATGCACCTGACGCACAAAGGAGGGTAAAATAATGAAAAGCAATCCCAGAGTCACAATCTTTATTAGAGGGTAGGCTTGAGAGCGCTAATGGTCCAAAATGAATGCATTTTTATTCAGAGTTTTCCACTTTTACTTATCTGTTTATCGTGCATGCGGAGCTCCCTGCAGAGCTAATGGCCACCGCGCAGGTAGACGACAAAAGTGTGATGCAATACAGGAAGCAAGGCCATGATATCTCTCCTTCCCCTCCATATTGTCCTCGTAGGCAAAGATCCATGCACCTAAACACGACAACGTGCTTTGCATCACTGATTTCACAACTTCCTCTTGAATGCGGTCGGCACCGTTGGGTTCTGAGGTCGAAGCCGAGGGAGTCGTGTACAGATTAGCGGCTGCAAAGTGGAAAATGAAGTAAACGCTTTATTGATTCCGCTCCTCCCTCAGACCAAAAATAGCAGATTAAGACAAGATGCTAATAAAGACTGAAGCTTTAATGAGGTGACACCTACACTGTCTGGCACCTGCTGGGTGATGCGTTCATCTGGAGCCTCCGCAGACGGATCCTGTCCACATCTCCATCCAGTGGAGGCCCGGAAAATGAAGGATTTCAGTGTTGACAGAAAGATAGAAAGTGCTACGGTTACATAATGCATCATGACTAAGTTACAGCTTTTGATCCTTTACTGAGACTTTAACATCGTCTAAGTGGGCGCGGACAAGTATCGAGTTTCATCAGCCCTGATCAGGGCCACGGAGAAGATCATCAAAAGCGTTTCACAGAGAAAGCGAGAGAAGCTATTGATTCTCCGGGTCGCTCTCCGCTCTTTTCCCACTGAAATCTCATTAAGGCCGAGGAGCCGTGCAACAGTTGGCTTTGAGCAGTGTTTACCATCTTCTACATAGAAAGTTTTTTTTCTAATTACGGGAGCTGCCTCGCTGCCGGAATCGATAGCTACGGATCTCAGACCAACGAGGGGGGGGGGGGGGGGAGTTGGAAAACCCACTTCAGTGTGTGCAGCTGGAAAATTGAAGCAGATGGACTTGAGGTCTTTGCACTGTGGCCCATGTTGTCGGCCCACTCGTGGCCACGGAATAAAACCAAAAAGCAGACAGATGTTCTGGCAAAACAGACAGAAATGGCTCTGGTGTGGAAGGATGGTGAGATTTTCCATTCACAGATAAAAGCGTCATTAGCTCCAGGTTGGTCCACTCGCACTAATGCTCGCATTTTCATTTTCCTCACATGGATTCCTCTTTACTTTTAGGAAAGTGCTCGTATGTGTTGCTGCTGACACGGACTTTCAAACATGATTAAAAGATGATTTTATTCCGTGTAAAGTCTCAACCAGAGCTCTCAGTGAAAATACAGATATTTGCAATTAGGTAGTGAAATCCACCGACAGGAATATAGAGATCGTACAGATTGTACCAGTGGCATACAGTCTCATCTCTTATTGTAAGAATTTACAGGATGGAAGCCTGAATTTAGCTTCACCCAGCCATTAGTCATTATTTTTAATCAAAACTCTTCCCCTCTTAATCTCTTAGATTTTTTAAGTGGACGTAACACTTTGGAAACAGGAGCATTCCGTTTGTCTCCTGCTTAGTCCAATCCAACAGAAATGTACAACAACATTAATCATTAATTAAAGATAGAATTCATCTCTCATAATTAACACCCCCCTTCTGTTTGAGAAGTGCAACCACACAGCGAACAGGACGTGGCTGAGGAGAACGAGAGCGGGTTTAATGAGCGCGATGCTGCCGAAGAAGAGAGAGAGAGAGAGAAAATATTAATTTTTCATCGAGTAGACTGTTGGGTTTATACAGCCTCGGAATATGACTCCAGGCAACAGGCCAGTAAAACAGCTCCGAGACCTTTCAAGAAAGATTTGACACATATTAAACTAATCAAACCCAGAAACCCGTGCGTGCCGGGGACGCTCAGGTGTGTTGGCGGCGAAGCCCGTGTCCGCAGCTTAATCAGAGTCGCGCGGAGAATGTGTCAACGTTGATCAGTGCGATTCTTTACAGGCAGCGCGTTAGCGGCTCATTACATGCATATTGACAAGTGTTATGAGAGAGAGATCCAATTAAATGATTCCTTAAAATAACGACGCACACTGCGACTTAACAGCGGTCAACATCCATCACGCCCGGCTGACGCTAATAAATAATGCTTTTTAATTAGGAAGAGTAACGGTGGTTATTCCGTACATGACAACTTAAATGGAGGGAGGGAAGCTAAACTGAAGACACGTGGTCCCTGACACTGAAGTCCTTCCCCAGTGAGCGGCGGAGGTTACATCTCTGAGAGGTTTTACAGGGAGTTGCTTTTACCTAAATCATTTTGGCCACAGACGAGGTGAAGGCACCAGCCCTCACCGCATCGTGGCGTTCATTCAGTTTCCACTCAGGTCTGTTTAATAGGCAATGAAACCCCATCCAATACTGCTGAGCGCCTTGGAGAGCGGGAGAGGGAGCAACATAAACAGTATCGACGCGCGGCGCACATGCTTCCTTGATGTCCTCGTCAAACTGTCGGGCTTAAAAGCCAGCTGCTCTAATTAGCTATGGATTCTCCTGTACGGTGCGCCCCCCCCCCCCCCCCCCCTCGTAATTTAGCATGATGTAATTTGTCCAACCACCAACAGCAAGTGTTTGAGCAGCTGCTACACCCCTAAGTGAACCCTTTTAAACAGTGGCTCACAGAAGCATCGGTAAACACGCTCTCGCAACCGCCGCCGCAGTTTGTGTAGTCAAGGATTTCACCCTTTGGCCCCGCAATGTCCACACCGGGCTAATGCCTCCAGATACAGATAACTGCCTCGGGGATCATCCACTTTGTGGGACTGTGGTGAAATTAGCTGACCGGCGTTCCTGACTGCCGATATTTCTTAATCCTCGCTTACTTAACGGTAGCATATAACGAAGGGAGATGCGTGCAGGTCATTTGGAGCCCTGAGCTATACTGCAGCCAGCCACCAGGGGTAGACAGGATGGCTTGGCTTAACTTGTCTGGCAGCAGTCTTGTCCTCTATCTTTATATAAAGTCCTTATGTACCCTAGGCTGTCGTATTTCAAAGGTGTCTTCAAATGCAAATACAAATTCTTTCTTCCCTTCCCGAGCACTAGTTGGTTCTTCCTAAGGCCAACCTATCCCAGGATTCATTGCCCAGACTGTGTCATTTCAAGTTTGGCCTTTGCGTTCTACGAAAGCCATGAAGCCCACGTCCTTCAGAGGCTGCAGCTCACCAGGCCCACGGAGAAGGGATCCTCAAGGATCCCCTGAAATTGGGACGCAGCTTATGTACTTAACATCCTCACCACTTCAGTAAATAGCAGTGGGGTTCCAATGCGCGGTCTTGCTTGATATTTGTACTTGAGATTAAATGTATTACTATGTAACACACGGGTTTCTCTCTCTTGCTTCTCATTGACATATCATGTCCCGTTCCCACAATAAAAGCATCTCTCCAAGGTCTGACGCTCTGGGCCTTCATCGGCTCTATTTCCTCATACTTGGTGTTTTGTGTTTGCTTTCTCCAGCCAGGATCTGCAGAGGTTATCCAGCCCATCTGAGCCGTGTGCGCTTTTTCCTGATTTTGAGGCAAAGCACTTCAAGCAAGGATTCGTGCTTTGATAGAGCTGCGACCGTTTGGAACACGTCTGTCCCCGATTTATTCAAAGAAAAAACCTACCTGACCCAGAAAATATTAATTTATTTATATATACTCTTCCTTAGACTGAAGAAAATAACGGGTCAGCAGTGTTTATATTAAGCTCTTGCCAGCTCCCGGTGTATGGTTTAATGTCAGACTGTCCCAAGTCTCAGCATGAGAATGCACTGGTCAGTGGATTTAAAAGCACCTGCACAGACACCTGCAAAAGATCCCCTGTGCATATCTGTGAAATGCTTCCCTCGACACAAACCTAAACCTGAACACTTTGTGCTTGTCGCAGTAAACATCATCTTCCATGTGTGCATTTTTGGCTGTAACCTAGTGCCCTGTGTCACCTCGCGTTTCACACAAGCTCCGCGCCTCAGAACTGCTCAGCTCTTTTCCCTCTGAAGAATTCTAATCAATCAAGAAGCCCTGCGGCCAGCTCCGCCAGAGCGCTCTCATTCCCAGCCAGGACAAAAAAAGACTCCAGTCAGTCGGGAATATAGAAAGAGGAAACAGTGGAGCCTGTGGATGAAATGAGTCCCTCAAGTCAAATTTTCGCAGATGAAAGCCCGGGAACATTGGGGCAGAATCCAGCCCCTTTCCCAAAGAAGCTATTTACCGTCAGAGCTGAAATCAGGTACTGAGAAATAAGACCTTTGTTTCGTACATTTTTCCACTGACTGGCGGGAGGGAGGAAAAATAATGTACATTTGATTAGCCAAATACTCCAGGGAGCGAACAAGCCATAAATCTGCTGCTTCTGTTTAATCTTTGAATGCTCGGTGGCAGTGAAATGCATCATCAGTCATTTAAAATCTGTTGTACTCACAAGGTAGATAATGAGGAAATCAGATGAGCCTTACAAGTGATCACAGTGCAGGTAATCATATAAAAAAAATAATACTATCACACTGTTACACAGGAGAAAAATTCATATGTGGGTTATAATCTTTTTGACGCTAGTGAAAAAATTGATATCTACAATAGAACATGCCTGTATTTCAGCTGGGATGCAACTTGATTTAAATTTTCAGCTGGAATTAGTTTTCCCTGTTGTGTTGCTGTGCTCACCGTAAAAGATGGGGAGTGGAGTTTCGGTGGAGCTCGGAGCACATTGAGAGGGAACAGTTAGGAGTCAGGAGGCCTCTTCCATTGGAGGTTTAGCCGGCACGCCCAACTGGAAGGAGGCCCAGGTACTACACATCCAATCTGGCCATGGGAGGCCTCATGATCCCCCCAGAAGATCTGGAAAAGCGTTGCTGATGAGAGGGATACCAGGAACACCCTACTTTGCTGCCTCTGTGAACCTATCTGAGATAAGCACAGGACAATGGACAGACTGGGTTTTGCATGGCTGCTGTCAGTTTTCCATTCACGGTGAAAACCGACTTCTGAACATTATAAATAAATATACACTGGCAGAAAAAACAAGAAGCACACAAATAAAATTGGCCAGTGAAAAGTCCAGCCACAGACATAACTCTGAGCTCGTTAAATTCCATCCACACTGACCGACCATCCATGGTTGTTCAGAGCTATAAGAAATTAAAGAACCCCCGGTGATGTTGGCCAACTGAGACGGTGATGGGGAGAGACACGGGAGAGAGAGCTCAGGTGGAATTCAGCCCGAGGCCAGTGGAGAAGCTAATCACTCTTAAGCTCTATCTACGGGCACAAGTGGAGAACACTTTTGTGCTGAATGACCTTAATGTTACGGCTTTCAAACCGACCCCTTCAAATTAGAGATGCACTGGTCCGACTTTTTCAGGCTCGATAGTGAAACTGACACGTGAGCTTTGGCCAGCGGTGAGTACAAAAATACATTTCTTTGTATAATAGCTGCTGCAGGTTGGAGCACTGTGAACTTGTGTGCATGGGGGTGTACGATCCCACTGCTCTAGCATGATGAGGAAGCATGACAAGCGTGCGTTGGAGGAACCTGGATTCTATCCCTCTGATCGTTACTGCACTCCAAATTACATCGTCGGCTTAAAGGGGACATATTATGCGCATTTTACCACAGTTGATATGGTTCCTTGGGGTCTTAATGAAAGGGCTGTAACATATTTTGGTCAAATTACCAAGGATCATTTAAAACAGCACCTTTTTACCCTGTCTAAAACAGCCCTCCTCAGATTGACCTGTTTTGAGTGCTAACGCTAAACAGCTAGCGTTAGCTCGCTCGTCCAAGGCCATGTAGCGAGACTCCCTACATGGGCATGGTGTGACTATGACTTTTATTTCGGTCGTAATCCCATTCGACGCACTCTAGCATATCGTCGCTGGAATAGAGCAACCAGAACAAATCGCGGGAGTTGTTTTTTTCCAGAGTTTTTGGGACGGTAGACATGCCAGATACCCAAATTAACGTGTAGAAGCACTACAAAAGTGGAATTTTCATAATATGTCCCCTTTAAGTTCCTTTTACATCCGGGATATTCCAGTGGGAGGAAGTGGAAATGCTTCATCAATCTTTATATTTACTCAATGGTCCAATATCACTATTGGATGGGTGCACCCCTTTTTTAAAGTCTCTGGGAGTGTGGTCACTGCGTTTAGCAAGGAGAAGAACACCTTGGATTCTAATATGCCATTTGGTCCTTGGCAGCCAGAAGACATTCTACTTCATAATACATGAAAATAAATCATCTTTTTAAAAGTAATACTAAATTATGACATTCAAGCTGATAGGACCTTGGCATCAAACGGTTTCCGATGAGCGTCAAGACGAAGCAAATTGAATTTGTGTCGTCTGTTTTCTCAGAAGAGATTTGACAACATTTTACAGACGCTCTCTACGGCTCTTATGTGTAATTCTTTGTTTACTGCCTCAAGCCACAATCCTAATTTTCCCAATTAATTCCAAAGTGCAAAGCAAAGGGATAACAAATGTAAATATGTGGGAATCTTGCGATATCTCTGCAAGCAGATGCGCTACTGTCTGTTGTTCTATTACATAGACACAGCCAGTCGGATTACTGCTACCTTTCAACTTGTCGGATTTAAATGTAGATTTCATTTTCTGCATATAAAGTCAATGGCCCGTGACGTTGCTTATCGTGGCCCTGGGTGTATTTAGGGTTCAGCTGAGCGTGTTAACTGTATTCTTAGTCAAGTTAACTCACTCAGTCATTGACACAACACACAAAGAACAACACAGAGTTGTGCACGAAACAGACACACACACACACACACACACACACACTCTCGCTAATTTCCCCTGTGACTGCTCACCATCTCTGTCTCTGTCTGTTTCAACATGTAATACAATGATTGCGCATCGGGCCGATTACTCTGGTAATATTTTACTCTCCGGACGCTGAAATCAGGCAAATATGTGAATATCTTTTATAGAAAGTCTGATGGGGGCAAGAAACAGAGGCAGGCAGATAATTGGGGTTTTATCCAACAGCCCCCCCCAGGCTATAAAAACGCATGTGGGAAAAATAACCGTCAATGTTATTTCCTCTACAGCCAATGAAGATGCTTCAATCATGTCTCTGATCATCCGATCGTGTTTCTTGCTTTGACTGAAATTGTTGTAGCAAAACCAAATATTCCAGATCTCAGTCTTTTCACAGATGATGAGAAATGAAGTCCAAACCAATGATTGTATATATACATGTAAAGATGGATGACATGACAGCTCCCAAAAGTGAAGCCAAATCATCTTGATCGCCCCCTGATGGCTGGATGCGGTATAGGTCATACACTCAGTTTAATTTTAGGTAGTTCCTCTCACATGGATATAAGTCTGAATAAGTTTTCATACACTTCCCACACAATCATGTTATAACGTTCCCACGGCCATAGTACAAATTTACTCAAGAATATTTATATTATACTTTGTATTGCAAAATTAGTACTGAATGTACAAAGCATCTTACCTGTTCTCAAAGCTCCCTTCTAATGCATTCTAAATATAAAGAACACACACACTTTATGACCTCTATCAAGCAAAGCTATGAGCACTTCACTCTCATTCATGTCATCAGCCCACACCTCAAACCACCGAGGCACAGTGTGCTGAAGTGCACTGTGCACGGTTACATGGTGTTCCACTCTGTTACCAATGTGATCATTAGTGTGGGTGTTATTTTCTGTCAGTGTCAGATGTCTCACGTCTCTCCCTCTGCATGTTTTCAGCCACTTATCTGCAGGAGAAGGGAATTGTTAGATGTTAGTTTGTATAAAAATGTGATTGCATTGTTCTCCTTCCATTGTAAAGCGCGTCAGTGACGAACGCCGGGACACACGAGCGTGAGAGAGCGAAGCTGCCGACTGCTTATTCTCAGAGGAATCAGCACAAATAGCGAAGAAGCTTTTAACATTACAGGGAGTCATTTGATGTATTGTTAACATCAATAATATCGCTTAATGTAGCTTTGAAACAGAAAAAGGCTGCCAGTGGAGGAGGGGGAGGAGGAGGAGGAGGCACAGATTCAAGTGGATGAAAATGAAAGAGAAGAAGTGGAGAGCAGTTTAGGGCGGCAGCAGCCAGTTGTGGTGTAATTAAGTCAGTTTGGCTTCACTTTCCGGGTCCTAGAGAAAGCGTCTCCGAGTGCCAGGACTCCACTGAGCCGGCTGAGCGGCTGCTAATAGAGACGCCAGCGGGTTCCGTGAGACGCTTGTGGAATATCTGAGTTTTTGCACAGTCACATTTTGATTGTGGGAAGTAATTTAAAAAAAAAGAAAAAGTTTGAAGTAACTTATGACCAGTGATATTCTGTCAGAGCACTCATTGACGTTTCTACTTATAATATCACGCATTTACATATTTTATCAAAGGATCAAATCAGAATTTTGTGGATCGCTCATTGATATTCATCTTGAACCCCGGGGTTTCAGACCAGTTTAACCCAGTCCGGCCCTGTGAATGATTGATGCCTCTTAAACTCCAAACATGAATCTTTCACTGCGAGAAATTCTCATTTCGTACATTTTCATCAGCATTAATTGGCTGCCGTCGCAAAAAAGACTGGGCTGACGTCAGAGATTTAGAGTGAGTGATTAGTGTGTTTATGGAGGTAAACGCTGCGGTAAAACCATAAAAGACTGAATAAACGACTCGTGGTGCCGAGCAGCGTGCAGTCACATTGCACCCAGCAGTGATCAATTATTTTCAAAGGGGGAGCCGTGCATATGAAACCTCAATATCAAAAAGTCAGAGGGAGAAATTGGTTATAATCGTTGCACCATCCGAAGAAGAGCCCTGCGATTCAAAGCCTGTTTACAATCAGGAGCGCGGAAAACGTTAACGTCAGTATCGCACCAGGTTTCACCATCGGCCCGCTTGTGCTCAGCTGCACCAAAGACACACCCTCCACATAAATGTAGCTCAATCTCATTCTGCACAGAGACACACAGTTAGTTTAAGCACGGCGTGTGCATCAGAGATTCATGATAATGATAGAGAGAGACCTTATGGTTCATAATGGTGCATTAAACAAACTCTCCATCATCTCTGAGCACTAATCAAACACGTGTTGTCTCCACTTAAATCTTTGTAAAAGCAAATGGAGATCTCAACGCCACTCTCGTGCTAATTGCATGTAATCAGCGTGCTAAACGCTAATTCAGTTTGGAGTTGGACATTATTTTAATGAGTTCAGAGTTTTCCTCGGCTACTCGTGTAGAGCTACTCGAGGAGTGACCTCACTCTGTGTGA
Organism: Pleuronectes platessa; assembly: GCF_947347685.1. NCBI lineage: Eukaryota > Metazoa > Chordata > Actinopteri > Pleuronectiformes > Pleuronectidae > Pleuronectes > Pleuronectes platessa. The sequence continues at coordinate 14,764,510 of NC_070645.1, forward strand.
GTCCCGACACCAGAGTGACACACGGCCGCGGCTGTGTCCACAAAGGACGTGAGCGGTGATAAGAAGTCACTTTAATGTCCCCGCACAATCCCACTGTCCACTCGTCCGCCAGCGCCTCTTGTCATCTTTGCTCCGTCATTTCACTTTGATCTGAGTCAATATCTACCCTGAGCCCCTTCCCTGAGTGACTTGCTGCCATTTGCACAAGGAAATTCACTCAGAGACTTATTAATGCCCGATCATAAGGGACTCATAGTCTCTAATTTCTATGAATATTTCCTGAATGTCCCTCAGACAGTCTGCAAACCGGGACACGATGCAAATTTAAAACTCTCAGTCTCTGCTCGGTGTGAGAAACCAAACAGACACGAGGATATTTCACCGCGGTGATTGAAATGACAGCTGCTGAGAGGGAGCCACCCACCATGTAATTACTTCCACATTGTTATTCCCCATTTATTCTCCCAGAATATATCTTGAATGCATATTAAACACTGACACGCACGTGGCGCGGTTGCATGATGCGGGAGCCGTCTCGATGGCGCTCGACCCCGCCCACAAACACAAAGCACCACACACACACTTCACACGTTGCGTCTTATTCAACCAGGAACCTGTGGCTACTACAGATTTATTCACCACTCGCACAACATCTGCTTGGATTATTTATTTATCATCAGTCTGCTGCAGGCTCGGGCTTCATATACGGTCACACAATGATACGCATGCAAGATGAATTATGCTCTTTTGTTTACTATAACTTGTTCTACCTTAACAGTTACTTACATTTAATTTACATAGAAATAAGAACTAATGAATTTAACACTTCTGGACTGGAGTAGTGTGATGAGGTTGCTGTGCTTTGCTACCGAGCCCTAATGCCAGACCTGTTTGTTTGTGTTGTGTTAACGCTTGACAGTGTGGGCGTTGCCAATCTTTAGTGCCACCCCGATTGTCAGAATGAAAACAATCACAGTTCCATGCCTGGGACACACAACATAGCCAGCTTGTATTTATCAACACAATGCTAAAGAGAAGTACACTGGAAATAAAATCAACAACCGGAAAAACACACACACCAGGTTCCCGAGCTAACACAGCCTGGCGCCAGTATTTGAATGGTCCTTTACACAAGATCTGATTGGCTGTCATCCTCTAAGTGGAATGAGTTTTCGGTTTGATGCTTCCAATGATATTAATAAAAATAACAATGATAAATTAACTTTATTCATACAGCACCTTTAAAAACAGGGTTTACACATTTAGAAATTAAAAGCTATAAAACATAAAATGACGACATCACATAATGCAAGTGTGTGTGTTAGTGGATTTAATCACTGAAGTCTACAATCCTTTAGACTTAGGCCTCACTTTATAACATGATCATTTTATAACTGCCTCTCAGGAATACAGCATAAACATCAAAAGTATTATATGTATAATTGCTCCTGCAGAAATTAAGATGCATTGTAACCATTACTGAAGATGCAACTATATTTCTAAAACACTAATTGCTATTATTCATAGCGTCGTGCTTAACTATAATGTCTTCCGGATAATGACTCAAACCTGTGGCTGTAATAAAGACAGAGCTCACCAGCTCCCAGCTTCCATTGTGACGGATACACGCAAACTGCTGTTCAAGTGTTTGCAGAGGTGTAAATGGGACACCAGCAAAATAAAGACGAGAGAGAAAAACAAAGTACCTCTTCAGCAGATTGTGTTTTTTTCGCGCTAAAACACCGGCCGATCTCCTGGATGGTGTGATGGCAATTTTCATTATTTTTTTCCTCTTAATTATTCATGCACACGGCGTATGAGCGGTGGCCTCCTCCGCAGCTAATAGGCAGGTTTACACAATCATTAGTAACTTTGGCAACTTTTAGAAACTGTTTCCAGTCCTTTTTTCCCCCCCCAGCTTCGAGTAATGACCATCCATCCACCTTTTTTGCTAATCTATCATACCGCTGGAGAATGAGAGAGAGAAGGATTGCAGGCGCTGGGGGAAACGGTCTATATTTCTCCTCTTGACACTCTCCTTTTTTTTAAAGCCATTCCACGGAATCTCTTAATCAAAGCCCTCGGTGTGGGAGAGGGATATTTGGGATGGATGTTTTGCACTTAAAACCAAATGAATGGCGTCTTTTGTCATTAGCGAGTCCGCCTTTGTTCTTCTCCCTCCCCCCCCCCCACCACCACGACTGACAGCGCTGATAAGAGAAGCCTGTAGGAATGTGAGAGAAGTGTCCTCTGTCATGTAAAGCCATCCGAGTGGGAAGGACGAGCCGCGGCCCCTTTAGCGGATGACATATTCCAGTGTCGCGCAGACAATGTCGGCTAATGATGAACAATCCCGGAGCCTGTCAAACAAACGCTCCGCATCCTGTGCTCTTTTCCCCGACTGCATTCCGGTTGAGTGTTATTGTTGGCAATGAACATAGCCGGGGCATAATGGCAGCTAATGGGGCTTTAATGGAGAGTGTCATAGAGTAATCAATCTGAGGAGGGGGAGCGGATGAACACAAAAACCCATAACTAATGAATTTTCTGCAACAATGAGACAAAACACTGTTCCTACTGTAACTTGTGAGATTCACTGGCAATTGAAGTCAGCACCAGAGCATAATGGAAAGGCCACGGGGGAGGGAATTGAATCTGTAAAAATAAAAGCTGCCGTCTTTTCAATAAAAACAATGATTAGATAATTCATTGGTTGTGTTTGATTTCTCTTCAGCCGCCTCAGACGGGTCCCGTGTGAAGCCAATCGTGTAGATTAAATAGAGTCGACATTAGGTCATGTGTCATCGCTGTGTTTCATCCTTAGTCACAGAACCTTCAAGCCTCGTATCCGGATGAAGAACTGTGTGTCGTCGAGTTGTGTTCCCCGGCTGTGTGTCAGAGAGTGTTTTTTGTGTTCCTCACCTCCTCCTCCCCAACTCCCCGTGTTCCTGCCACAGGCCTGAGTCACCCGCGCTGACCTAGATGTCACCCTGTTCCTCGCACCCTCACCAGACATCCAGCAGGACCAGTGGACCAAGAGAAGATGGGGGGGGGGTGAATTCTGGGCCAACGCCGCTGCTTGATGCGAAAAGACACGTCTGTTTATTTCCAAAAACATTTTTAACTGCGCTGACAAACACGAAGCGACACTGCTGCCACACCACGGCCCAGCGCCGCTGCTTCACGGTTCCACGTCTCCAGAACGCTGCCAGCAGCTCGCAGACTGCAAGGTCCAACCCTTCTGTTGTGGTTGAGCTTTATTTTTATCACAAGCTGTGCTTCTCAAACACACACACACACACACAAGCACACACGTTTGTACTTCTATCTTAGTGAGGACACTCTTCGGCATAAAGCATTCCCCAGCCCCCCACCCTAACTTTAACGCTCGCTACCAAATCTCTAACCCTAACCCTGACCTAATTCTAACCCTAAAGTAAATGGTAAATAGTAAATGGTTTTGTATTTATATAGCACTTTTCTAGTCTTGATGACCACACAAAGCGCTTTACAGTACAGTGTTACATTCACCCATTCACACACACACACTCAGACAGTGCATCTATTCGCAGCATTTTGTTTTTCAATGGAGGGCCATTCAGGGTTCAACATCTTGCCCAAGGACACTTCGGCATTCAGATGGGTCAGACTGGGGATCGAACTGCCGACCTTCAGGTTTGAGGACGACCACTCTTCCCCTCAGCCACAGCCGCCCAAAAAGCTGAGTCCTAACCCCCAAACAATCCATTAAAAGTGGGTCGCAAAGTGAGGACTGGCCAAAACGTCCTAACTTCCTAGGTTATAGTTGTGTCCTCACAAAGATATTTGTACATAACCACAAACATGTACACACGCGTCTTCCCCCTAGATATCAAACGACTTTATTGTATTCCACCGCACCGGGAATAGCTCTTGGACCCTCTATTGGCAGATAATAAGCACACTGCCACAGCACCTGATGGATTGTGGTGCACCCGTAGGGCCCCCCTGTAAGCAGCCATGATGAAGACAGCCCCAAATTATCAAGAGTAGCTCAGACGAGCCTCTGGAAGCTTTTTTCCATTTGTTGCGGGTTTGACTCTCTGGGGCCCGGCGATCGATGGTGCCTTGTTGCAGATGTCGAGAGAAAAGGACAGCGTGGCCAGATTTGTACTCACACTGCGCCACCGCTCCGATATCAACCTCGGGCTTTGGAGATTTCTGCCCTTTTCAATGAAGACGATAAACAAAGTTTTGGTAAATGATGAGGGCGGATTCCTTCGCTCTCCGGCCTCTCTTATTGAAGATAATGCTTAGAGAACATTGTGCATGAAAGGCGCTGCGGTCTGGAGGTGTAATTTTACAAAGAGCTATTCAGGGTTTGTTTTCATCTGTGCCTCCGTTGAACAACATCCGTCTCCCTGGTGGGTTAAGGGATGGAGGAGAAGCTTTGGAATGAGCTCGTTTTGTGTTTTTCCTGATGAGAATGATAGAATAAAATAGGTTACGGTGCCGTGTAACACGCATTGAGGTTAAATGGAAAGAGACGTTGGAATATTCTGCTGTGTGAATCATATTTTTGTGTGTTTGTCTTCGTTGTTCATGTCTTACGGTGTTGAAACAATAGAAATTATAACATCAGTGAGACGGAGGTGACCTGGGTTGTATTCCACTGATCACGTTCACCAACAGCGATCAAAACAAGGAAATGTGAAATAATTACTAAGGGGGCCTGGGGGGCTTCACTGAGAGAAGGGGACATAATGGGGTTTTATTAGCCATAATATAGTTATTCTAAAACATATTTCCCCATAATTGGAAGATTTTTATGTCCCATAATGACTTGTAACCTTTTAAAAGTAGAATATAAAGTCGCCATCCGCGGTGATGAGGTTAAGGTATCAATTTACGATGTTCATCTCCAGACGCCGGATGGCATTTGGGATCCGGGGGAAAGGGGGAGAGATAAATGCTGAGGGGAAACTGTTGTGATACTTTCTCCATCTTTTCCTTTTCGCTGCAGTAAAAATCACTAAATCCAGTATTTCCATTAGAGCGTTGCTTTGGACGAGCCGCGTTGAGCAGGTGCCAAACTCCCTGAGAAAACCTTCTCCCTCGTATAATTTGCTAAATGTGCGTCACGGTGAGGACTTTTTAATCAATGCTCGCTTGTCTCACCCTCTTCTCCCTGCCCTCTCGCTTTCCACTCTATAGATCTGTCTCACTGTCGTACAGTGTGTATTACATTCTGCATCGAACTCTTCCTCCACAGCCACACCCTTCATCGCCGCCGAGCGTTCCTGCAGAGCTCGGATCAATTACAGGGAGTCCTGCCAAGCGATCAAGTCTATAATAACACGGCCTCTCCATCTTGTTCTGCTGCAGTAAATTACCTGGGCTGCAGGACGGGCTGCTCCCCCCCCCAAACCCTTGATGGATCTTTATTAATGCCCGGGCTCTACATCAAATAAAGTCAGGTGGCCTAGTAATGAGATCACAAGGCAGGCCTGGTGTGATTTAAATGCTAAATACAGGTCAAAGCCAACCAGTGACCTAAACATACCTCACTGGCTGGGTGTGTGTGTGTGTGTGTGGGGGGGGGGGGGGGCTGATGAGCCCGAACGTGAGGCTGTAGGAGAGAAGTATAGGAGACAGACTGAGTGTGTGTGTGTGTTGATGCAGGTGGATGGGAAAGGTGCATGATGGGTAAGACCATAGACTCCATATGAAGATGGACAACATAGTTTTTGAATTTTTTAAACGAGTTCTTATCACACTGTCATTCATGTTTCTGTAAATTATATTTTGAACATGTATTTTTTTTAATTTACTTTTACTGCATCCGTGGTCAGAAGGTACTTTCATTCACCTTATATCACTGAATTTATACAATATCATTTCTGTAACCCCTGTTATATTTATTACTTTATATTGCTCTACTTTATTTAAGAATTTATTCTATATTGCTTCTATTGATTGGAATTTAAAACAGTTTTTTATCATTTCGACTTGTCCAGCACTTTGTTTATGAATAAAGTTGAGTTACTTTCTTGAGGTGAAGATGAGAGTGAGGCGATGAGAGCAGACACAAGGAGATAGAGACATTAAGGATCTGAGTCCAGCTGCTTGAGGGTTTTCATTAGGGATGTCTGCACTTTTAAAATGATTTGCTGCCCCCAGACCACCTCAACACATCTCCTGTCTGTGCAGACAGCAGCCAGGCAGCCCCCCCCCCCCCCCCCCCCCCTCGTTTCCCCTCGTTTCCCCTCTCCCCTCCCAAACACACCAATTACTCGATCCCTGGGCTAAATGTGAGCTGTCGAAAAGTTGAGGCAGGAAAAAAAAGAAGCAGCAGATGAATAAGAAAACAACAAACTTGTGGTAATTAAACATCAAGGCTGTGGAAAAGGAAGTGCTAATCCGCCCAACTCAGCTGATTCCACCATTCGAAAAGCATTTACACTTTCATTAAAGAGAGCAGCCGAGCAGAACAGAATCATTTAGAGGGCCCCGCATAAACACCAGAAGTGAACCTGTGGCCCTCTGTGCTGCACAGTTCAGAATACAATAATTAGGCTGAGGCCATTGTTCACAGGAAGAAACCTCAGAGAAATATGTGCTGAGATAAAAAGCCCAAACAACTGTTTGTCCACTTTTCACAATGAAGGACATTCAGTCATTCTCCTTGGTTCCCTCACAAAGCACAGTAATGGAGGCATGGTAAACACTTCAGCACGACTGAAAGAAAGATCTGTATTGTTCCATCCAGTTTGAGCATATCAAAAATAAACCCGCTGCCGCTGCCAGAGAGCGGTTGAACAGAGTTAATCGTGAGTCGATTTGGCTTTTGAAGTGAAAGTCCAGAAGGGATGTTTCTTTCCACCCACAGGAACACACCAACTATTTATCTGGTAATGAATGACTCACTTTCTTAAACGAGTGACCCGTTGTTCTTCTTTTTTTGGAATCAGCCTGGTGCCTGACATCTGTAATCCAACCAACCAAACTGTTTATCTGCTGCTTTGCACATTAATCTGTTTAATAATTCATAACAGTGTAATAAGCTGCTCCTTAATATGATGTTTACAACGTTCAGGCAAAACCTGCTAGTTGCTCTAATCTGGAACAGAACGCCTACATCACTGACTACGACCACTTCTTTATTTCCAAGGACATCAAATGTTTGTTTGTTTGTTTGTCTGCAGGATTCTGCAAAAACTACAAATCGGATTGTCCAAAAACTTGGTGGAAGGAAGAAACATGGGCCAAAAAAGAATCCATTCCAAACAGGAAGGAGCTGTTTTTGACATTGAGTGAGAGTTTTGTGTGTCACAGTTCAGAAGTTACCAGCACTGACACTGGGATTTTATGAATTTGACCCCTAATATCCAAGTACCCGGTATGTCAAAAGAGTTAAGTCATATAAAAAATCTACAATAAGCTTAGAAAATCAATTGCAAGTCAGAGTTTGGCCATTTCCCTAAAGTGCCTTTAGTTGGGCACTTCTAATCCAGGTTAGCTCAGCATCACCTGATATTCATGATCTCTGTGAGCTTACTTTATATTAATGATGAGCAGCAACCATCAGGTGAGTTTAGAGCTCAAAATGTATGAAAAGCAATTATATAGCTCAAAACAATAGAAAGTTAAGCTTCCCCTATTCCATAAAGTCCTTGTCTACAGGTGAAGATCATGATCAGAAGCTCCACGGCTTCCAAACAGGCCTGGAGACGAAAGATACGAGAAAAGATCTATATAATCTATAAATAAAACGAATTCACTGAGTAGTACAAGTACTTCAGAAAGCATACATGTAAAATTTCCAAAGCAAACATAGAATTCAAGAGTTCAAAAAATGTTAATATATTTTTTTTTTACCATTTAACAAGCAAATACAAAGTTGAAAATACCACGACCATAATGCCGACTTCACTCGTAATGGAAGAGCTTGTCTGTATATCATGTCTGCAGCGTTCTGTGAAGCCACCCGGTCCATTAATGAAATCATAAAGCTTTCAATTATGCATGGCAAAAATAACTTATTAATGTGAGCCGCGTAGAGAAAAGGCTACGGTCGACGAGATGAGGGGAATCATTCTCTTCATTTTTTTTCTCTACAGTTCATTAAGTCTTAAAATAAGGAAATCGATGCGAGGAATCCATAAAGTCTGCGGTGGTTTTGAGTAAATGCATTCAGTCAGTGGGCAGAAGTATGAGTCAGTGTGAGTCAGTCTGGAGGTTCACAGCGCCACCACTCCCACCTGCTTCACTGCCACCGGCATTGTGTGTTTATTTTTTAATGATTGTGTTTCTAGGGCCTGTTTGTGGGAAAGCACGCCAGCGATGCATGTGGGGTGTGCAGTGACAGAGACAGTAAGAAAGGGACAGAAACCTCAGATGACAAGCGGTAATTTGACGTATGTGGACCGGCATGATCCGAGTCTGCAAATTGACTTTCCTTTCAGTGCATTTAGCACTTTTTTTTTACAAGTCCCACCAGTGCTAAGAAATAAGTGCAGTGTGTCATTCTGTGTGTGGCCACGGACTGATCGCTCTGGATTCCCCCCCGACAGCAGACGTTCTGCAGACGGATGCAGGTTGTGGTGAACGTAGATAATCAGCAGCTTCCAAATTTAGACCCCCAGTGCCTATGTCTCCTTACATTCAAACAGTTTCCTCCTCTGAGTGCTGCTGAAGAAAATAAGGATTTGCAATGGGACAACTATCTCCATATAGAGGTAAATTCATATCAACATAATATATATTGTTACTTATACCTTTTCTCAACCAAGTGAACTCAAGCCATGTCTCTGCAGATGTACGTTTCAGTAGCACCGTCCCTCTGTCTGCATGATTTGTTTGTCATGTGATGGGTCATGAACCAAAGTCTCTTGCGGTGTCTGGGTTTGAGGATTGTTTGGAACATCTGGCTTTACCGTAGATTCTCTATTCTTGTGTCAGTGGTAACCAGGTCAGTGGTGTCTGAGTCTAATGGGGTCCGGTCTGCAGCAGAGTTGTCACAATACAGTCATCTAATCCACGACTTTCCTAACCAAACAACGCCCATGCAACAGAAGCAGTTCCTCTTTGAGTGCCTTGTTTTGTCTTGTCTGGTTGGAGTCCGTCCAAATGATAAAAACACTGCTCTAAAGAGTGGGATTTGCGGCATCATAATAACAAACGGTAGAGCAAAATAAAGTGGACGCTTTTCTATCAATGTAGATTGTTATATTCCTTCAGCCCGAGGAGATAACCCCATTTATTAGTGTATCGGCCGCTCGGCAGTCAATGAGACACTGATGCTGCAGATAACAATCTCTCAAAAATAAAAGGATGTGTCCTGCTGCAGTCAAGTCGGCAGACAGCCCATTATTTCTCCAGTCACCACAGCCATTTGACTGACTTATATTGTGGCTGAATTATTACACATAACTGTCTCCCTGACAAAATGTTCTGCAGGAACATTTACAGGTTGTCGTTTTTTTAAGAGGTCTCTCGGTGGGTACGTAAAGTGGAGGCAGCTTTAATGGGAGGATAAACATGAACTGTGATTATAAGGGAAAACCTATGTTCAATATTTGAAACTTTATTTTAACTTTTGTAACAGTGAGTGTTTCTCACACGTACACAATATGCACACCAGTTTTTACTGTAGATATTGTGAGCCCATAAACCTCGATAACTCAGTGAAAGTGCGAGTTTGGAAGTAAACAAAGTGAAACACAGCATCCCAGCGTAAAGGATATGGACATTAGTCATATCATTTTCTATTGTTTAAACTTTAGTGGCCACTTTCAGGCTCCGTCTCACTGGAGGAGTCCACTCACAAGCAGAAGTCCATGAATTCCTATTAAAGCCACGGTTGTGTTAGTTTATGTAAGAATGATTTCTGCATGCTTAAGCGCCTTTTAACTCCACTGGACGCTGAATCCCTTTAAGCTCAATAACTCAGAACTCTCCTGCAGGCAGATAGAATCCCATATTTCTAAGCTCATGAATAAACCCAGCGTGGCCCCTCCATTTGTCCTCATAGGCCGGACAGCTGGTACAAATTGACCCGGTAAACACAAAAATGGTTTAACTTGACCATTTTCAAAAGCTAGCAAAAAGGGGGATTCTGATCGGGGGCGGCTGTGGCACGAGGAAGAGTTGATCGTCCACTAAAATCTCAAAATGTGAACGAGTGAGAGACAAAGTAGTGGATATAGAAAGTTTGACCATCTACTGTAAAGTAAAGGTTGTTAATACTAGACAAAGTGTTATATAAGTGGGTCTATTCACCATTTAAAAGAGTTGTATTGATGTGTATCGATGCATGTGGCGACTGAAGCTTCCTCCTAAAGATTCCATCGGTATTTACAGCCAGTATCAGCAGGCAGGCAGGGGTCCAGCTGATCCTGGAACAGAAGTGCATGGGAAGAAGTGACAAGACATGCCAATTCATTTTCTCCATGTTCAAACGTGCCCTTTGCTTCCAGCCGCTAATTAATACGGAGCATGCTCACAGTTGAATGGTCTCGTGCTTATCCTCCATGTGCAGGTACACAAACAATCGACGCTTGCCAAGTGCCTGTTCCCTTTTTAATTAACCCTGCATTCAGACATATTACATCTGAAATACACCGTGTTCCTCTCCTTGTCTGACACACGAACACGCGGCTGGATTACACACAACACCTCCAGTGCTGCAGATCCATCTGCAATACAAAGCAGGGGGCTCGGCGGCGGATATGATCAGTGGGGCGAGCGCCGCCTCAAACCGCGCCGCGTCCACTCCTGTCCACAAAGAGACAAATGACAGGTAAATACAGCGAGCGGGCTGTCACCGCACTGATCTGTGGCCCATTTTTCATTTCATAATAACAATGCAGGGGGACAGTCCTTTCTGTTGGGCCCGCTGGTGCGTGAATGACTCGCGGAGGAAACAGGCCCAGTAATTATTCTTTCCTCCACTTTCCCCCCCCCCCCGTCGCGCCCCACCATCGCTCACACACTGGAGATGCAGGCTATTGAATCCTGATGAAACCCCCGGCACAACAATAGCTAGCATACGAGTCAGGGCAGTCGCCGCCGCGTCCAAAGGGGATTGTTCCCGGTAGAAAAAATGTGAGCCGACACTGAGCGATTGGCAATTATTGGAATTTCAATCATGCAGTCGATAGACGAAGTGACAAGCTGTATGAAGAGACCGGCATGTAAACGCAGGTGGATTATTCACTGCTTTCATAAGGGCCCCCCAGCTGATGGAGGTGATATGAGTCAATCAGGTGAGTGAGGTACTATGCCCTGAATCTGTCCCTGAGTTATGGATCTCACTGTGTTAGACAATGTAAGCATAATGTGAAAATCCAGGGCACTAAATTGAATGTCAAAACATGACAAAGGCTGCGGCTCACCTTGGACTCAATGCAAATGCCCTATAGCATAAATACATGTCCAGATCTACTTAGCACAAGTGAGGCCCGGCCCAGAGATGAGGGAATTATGAAAAGCGGCCACGCCGACCTTTACTATGCTAATAAAAATGTGTAGCGATGTCCTACAAGCGACGGGAGGATGGTTGTGTTTTATTTACATCGAGCTTTATATTCTCGGCTCAGCGGAAAAATAAAAATGAACGTCCGTTGGCTTGTAAAAAGGCCGTTGTCCTCCGCAGCCGGCTCCAGAAATGATTCCACTGCCTGATGATTTCTTTGAGCACATGAAAAGAATATCAAACAGAATAAACATTTATTATTAATATGTACTGTCCTGCGCACGGATTCTATACTATCACACGTGGGGCTTTCATCTCCTGACGAAAACAAATGAGCCTGCCTTCCAGTTGTTTGGGTGTGCATCAGTGAAAACCTGCTGTCCGCTGTGGTTTGGACTTGGTAGTCACCGCATTCTGCACACCCTAATGTGTGTATGTGTGTGTGTGTGTGTCTGTGTGTGTGCAATAAACAAAGAGACGGTATCTTTGTGAGACACAGGCGAGAGAAAAACAATAAAGAGCGGGAGGGGGAACGCTCCAGATGGCAATGCTGTTGTGCATGGGGCTGGTGACAGTAGGGCCATGGGAAGGCGAGCCAGCTGGGGGGGGGGGGGGGGTCACGATTTCTTTCCTCTGGGATTCCACAGCATCACGCGGCGCCAACAGGAGGCAGAAGAGCAACAGACAGACAGACAGACAGCACCAGTGCGTGACTGGTTCGAGGGCCAAGGCCGAGGGTACAGCTGCTTCTTATCGCTGCACCATTTCCCAGCTCCACGATGCACCAGTGCACCTCTGGGCAGCTCCGTGATTTCTATCCCAACCGTAACGCGCAGCTCTCCCGTACTTTTTTCACATCACTTTTTTCCCTCTAAGCTTCATCACTAAATTGATAGATATCTTATTAGGCCTCATATCTTCCACCGCCATCAAGAACTCCCATCTACGACCAACAGTCAAGAATCCCCACCAGCAGCCAACACACTCGCCCTTGCCCCCAGTTGCACATGGTGGTATGAGGGGGTATTAGGGTCACAGGCCCCCCCCGGCGGCACAGAGAGTCCAGGGAAAGCTTGTCATGACCGGTGGCTCGGAAGGACTCGCGATGCAGAATTGCGTCGGCGGAGGCGTGCAGCCATTCGGAAGCAACAAAATGAGCAAACAACAGCACATCACAGAAAAGGCCAGAAGCGCGGACGTGTGGGTGACCTGCTCTCCTCGCCGCTCGGCCGAGAGCTCTGTTAGCAACTGGACTCTTTAATTCACAATATGGAGGCAGATGAGAGCAACGGAGAAAGAACAGGACAGGAATGACAAAGAAGGGGAAGTGGTTCACTGGCAAAGGGGAGGCAGCGTGTGTACCACCCTTCAAACACCTCCACCGGTCCGATGGCGCCCTGGGTCAGGTATGTAATCGGACGTCAAAGCATATTAGTGCCCAGTGGCTCTTCCACCTTTGTTGATGGTCTGCGGGTTCATTGCACTCGTTCGCTGGACATAAATTCACATCACTTCACCGGCAGCCTTGGCCAAACTTCACACTTGTTTCAGTCAAGGTCCACTTGCTCTATGTGCCTCTAAGTCCTTGTCCAGACGTGTAACCTTGCATGTATTACACGGTCTGACAGACTCTGGATGAAAGTAAGAAAAAAAGAAGAGGGAAAGAAAGAGCTGTCAAAAGTCACTAAGGTGCTAAAACACAGGCTACTCTTAAATCATAATGTCACCATCTCCATTCCTTTTTTTTTTTTTGCGGGACATAAAGGAGAGGAGCGGAGATAAGGAAGCTGGTTTGTAAGAATCAGGGACACCTGAAGTGTGACACGTTCTCTCAATCGGCTTAAAATGGAGAATCAGGTCTTTGTATATCCACTGTCTACATTAAAAAGGTCGGGTTCTTTTCCTTCATATTTAAACTAACCGACAAGATTCCTATTCTGTGTTATTGGAGTCGATTGACGTTTCTTTGCTGCCGTCTCTGGACTGTGAGTTGAAAAGCAATGAGATATTACTGCAGCTGCACTCAATGAATAAAACTGTCGATAAAATACCCCCCACAAAAATTGTTCTTTGATAAACATCTTGCTGACGATATCTGGCTGAAATCTGATAGTTTGAAATTAAAGTCAGACGTTATTAATGACCATTTATGGTGAATGGACTAAATGGAAAAAAATCTTAATGAAGGCTGGTGACATCCCTCCTCATCTTCACGGTTTAAAATGTCATTTGCCTTCTTCTTACCGTGCACACTAGCTTTTGTGTAGAGTTAGTTTTGCTTGTATAGAGATTAATTCACCGCATTTAATAATGTATCTGGATGGATGGCATTAGCTGTGGTTGTACTGTATTGTTGTCCGTTTGTTTTTTACATTTTCTGACAAAAACGAAACAAAAATCGTAAATCTTAAGTATTTTAAAAAGTAACTCAGGAAACATAAACACAATCAAATAGTTGCTGCTACTTCCGTCTCACACCTTCCCTTGTTTAGCGTGGGGAAAGCGTTACCTCCAGGAGGTGGGAGTAACGCACCTACAAGCTGTTTGCCGTACACCATTAAATAACCCAAAAAAAGAACACGATACGAGGGGAGTCAGGTAAAACATGTGGGGATGAGAGAGTAGTGTTGTACAAACAGGAGCGACATGACAAGCCAAAGACAACACAGCTGTCAGAAGCTCCGTGTGGAGCTCTGATGAAATGACGCGCAGTGCCGACTCTGCCTGGTAGAGCGAGCACATCATCAGGCTGCGTGAGTCACTCCCTCTCTCTCTCTCTCTCCAGCAACGGTCGAACGATTCCCCATGCCTGATTTGTATGTTGTTTCATTTTTAGTGCATGCACAAATTGATTAGTTTTGGCAGGGATGTAAAACACTGGCACCACACTTGTCTTTGTTTGCTGTGCTGAACACTAATTTCTGACCTTTCAAGTGGCCACACAGGAGCCAAGCAGTTTCCAATTATGCTTCATTACAAGCAGCCATCCCTGAAAATGATCAGCGCGGATCATAAACCCCCGTGAACGTGGGTTTAAGTCTTGCCCGGCGAAGGACCTAACAAATATGACCTTTGTGTGTATGCAAATCCTTAAATCAGTCACTGCAGCCATTAAATTGTTAACAAGCTCGGTCCTTTCCATTTGCGCCCTGCCGCCGCCCGGGTCTGGTTGTAAACAGGCTATTAACGGGTCTGCCTCGGCCTCCAGCGCCCTCTGGCCTCGGGCTCGCCTGCACCAGCGCTGCAGATCTTAATGAAGCGGAAAATTAAAGGGTTTGGACATTGAAAGCTTGTTTCCTTCCGTGAAAGATTTTTTTTTTACTCCTCCGTCCTCATTTCACAATAACACTCAAATAATCAAAAGGTCACAATCAGATTAATTCAGAGTGGCTTCACGTGTGTAACCGATGCACGGTCGAGCTGCTGGGGACAAACAAGCAACACATAATTTCATAAATAAGCCGAATCAAAACGTAGAATGAAAAGGGAACCAGCAGCCCCTTGGAAACGTTGGGGCCTTGATAACACCGACTTGTATGCTTGACTGGATTTTTAATAAAGTATGGTAGCGGTGACATGCTCTAAGTGTTTCCAGAGCTCCTTCGGGTCCGTCGTGATGTTCAAACCAACCAGAACACAAAGGTCTCATCAGAATACTGCATTCAGAATATTCTGATGAGACCTTGGGCTTTGTGATACTTATTCGCATACTTTAGCAGATGTTTAATAGGGAGTTGTTGTGTAAGTGCTGTGACACGCTGTGTGTGTGCGAACGTCCTTCGGGTTTGTTCCGGTGCTCAAAACAACCAGTGCGCTGAGGCCTCCTCCGGATTTAATATGTAGCAGCGCTGGTGCATCATGACTGGGACTGCACGCAGCATTTAATCTGTCACTGACACGCCCTCACCAGGGGGGGCAGCGCGCTAAAGAACATTAACATCCTGCTGACCTATTGTCATGAAATATTTACAACAATTTTTCTCTGCTCCCGTATTATACACGGGGCTCCCACTCACTCAGCCGCCGGACAGGGGAGTGTATCTCACACTCGAATAACTAGCCAGGTGCCGAAGGCCTTACCGCCGGCAAAGACCCTGTGTCATCTTTTAAAGGCAAGCTTTTTAATAACTACGACCACAAATACATCGTCACCGTCCCACGAGGCCACTTAAACACTAAGGGCCGGCTGAACACACGCTTAGTCTTTATATCTTGCCATTTTCAGGAGCGGGGGCCCCAGAGAATCTCAGTCTCTGAGGTTTCCAAAACGTGCACCTATGGAAGCACGGGAAGGGGAAATATGACGGACATGGGAATATTGCTACCGCCCACTCTAATTAAAGGGGCCCGGACACTGGACGAGCCCGAAATACCAGTGAGGGAAGCGGAACCAGTTTGATTGGTAGCCAAGGGACGGAAAAAATTGTTTGCCAGAGGTAACAGGAACTTTGCTCTGAAAATCGCTCGCTGACCTTTTGCATTGACCTCATCATTTGGCCGGGGCTGCATCCCACCATCCTCTTCTGGTTTTGGCAGTTTTCCTGCGTTACCACAGTGATGGCCTTCTTTGAAAGAGGTTGTGGGAGGAGAGGAGTCAGTCCCTCATTGTAGGAGAGGACCTTGGACTTCAAACCGGGGATCCCCCCCCCCCCCCCCCCCCCGCGACCCTCGCGTCCTGCTTTGTTTGTGTCCCTGCACCGGGAGAACATCTGAATCGCCTCGGCTTTTGTTTTGGGGTTTTGTATTCCCGGAAGAACTCAGGAAGAGAAATGATGTTACTCACCCGGGCTTTGATGCTTCCTTTAAAGGATCATTACATCGAAACTGTAAAAAACATTTCTCTGCTTCCACCAAACAAAGAGGCTTGTGGCAATATAGAAATTTAGAGACATACAACTTTGTGATTTAAGCCGCTGCCTAAGTAGAATGGTTGGGGGAATTGAATTTTGTTTGTGCCACTCAGAGCATTAGAAATGACATTTGAAAAGCTCAACGATTCTGCAGAATAAGGTCCTGGCTGCTCTGGATAATCCGCCGACTTTGCCGTAAACAATTTCTCCACTGGAAACTGTTTCCTAAAGAAAGAGCAGTCAGACTAAATCGCCCAGAGCATTGTTTCTTGAAGAAGACATTGCTGTTGACATTCTTCTTCCTTGAAATATCGTTTTCAGTCCTTCCAGCAGCACAAACCGACTTCCTTTCACCTTCTCCGAGCTGGGGAGCAGAATTCCCCGGGAACACAAACCTCAAAACTCAACACATGCAACCACAACTGTCTGCGTGGCTGGATATCACAGGAGGAAAGTGAGAAAAGGTTATTTTTTGAGCATTTCTTTTTTATCTGGTGATGGAACCAACAGCAGACTACAAATAGAGCCTCTATGATAAAATATACAACCGTATGTAATACATAGGGGCTACTTTACACATGCACCGACTCATTTACATGTGGAACATTGTGTTATTTGCCACACAAAAGGAAACTCTGAGACAATAAGAGATGCATAATTTACACCTAACTCTGCCCTGGGTGTCTCTGAAGGAGCTAATTTGACAAGGATATTTAACAAGGAGCATATTCAGTTGGACATTTAACAGTTTCCATTTCTATTTCCAAACACAGGTACAATGATTCACAAAAACGAAATGATCCAAGTGTGAAAGCAAATTAGGAGCATTTTTACCTCCAAGGCCCAGAAGCTATTGCATTTATTCCTCTCTGTAGCAAATGACGATTAAAGAACTGTGTGGTTATTGTAACACTTTGCCTTAGTCCCTTCATATCTCCTGATGTTGTCAATCATTTTGAAGGCAGACAGATAGAAAGGCACATGTTATCTGACTGTGTGTTTTTATACTTGGAATCTATTCCCAGCACACAGGGATTCTGTGATGGGTTCTGCCTCCTGGTTCTCTTTGCAATTTCAGTCCATCACGCGATGACGCCATCGTTGTCCCTGGCCTTGTACAGGATGTCGCTTTGCATGAAAGATTTCCCTCCCGGTGTTGACCTGTCATTTCCTCCCCTGTCCAAAGTCAAATGTGGTGTCCCACACGACAGGCTCCTCTGTGGAGACACGATGTCCCGTGTCTCCACCCGCCCACGCCGCCAAGCTGTGATGTTCCTCAACACCCAAAGCTGTTGTCAGGGGATGGTGTGAAGTGAAAGAGAAAGAGAAAGAGAGAAAGAGAGGCTCTTGCACTTCTGCACCAGGTGTTGTTTGAATATTTTAAGTGCAAAGAGATTCTGCATCGCGTTGTGTTTACACGACCACAAACACAAACCACATCCTGGGATCAAACAACAAGCAGAGGCCAAACAACTGAACCAAGCAGCTGCTTGGAAACATCCATTTCTAACATTTCAACACAACTTTTAATGAAAGTTAGATTGACCTAACACTAAAACTGATTTTGTGAATCTGTCAGCTTTGGATTGACACTTACACGAAACTCAAGCAGAGTTGTCATTTTGAATAATGTTTTATCTCGGGTAAAGCAAGAGCCAAAAACCTAATTGAAACTCAAAAGCAATTAGCACATTTGCAATCGGAGAGTCACATGGAATATCTGCACTTTTAGCAGATCTGAGAGCGCTAACAGGAAACTAAAGCAAAAAATTAAGCTTTCCGAGTTTCCCTCTTCATGCTGTGGTTCTCCGACAGGGTCTGAGGGTACGACACAAACGTACTGCTAGGATATTGTTGTGTATTTGATATGCATACTGCATCTTATAATTCTATGGTTCTGTGAGAAAGCAGGATCAGCAGGACTCTGGTGCCTTTCAGTCGTCTCAGCAGATCTGGGTTAAGGGTCTGGTGTACGTAGTTGAGACGTAAGTGTTGAGGGACGTCCAGGAGAGAGAGACCTGCAGCCTGCTGACTCGGATGCTGACAGAGAAAACCTAAACTTGGATCCTGTTTTCACTGTTCTTGGCTTTAAGATCAAAAGAATCTGCACCAAAAGACGACCTGATTTTAAATTGGGAAGAGGAAGGTGAGCACTCTCTAGATTAGAAAGAAAATCCTGAAAAACATGGACAGTACGAGCTGCAACAATAAGCAGAGGTTGTTGGAGAGAGAGGGACACCGATGCTTTGACAGTAACCCGATTAAGATAATAATCTGAATCCCACGCTGCCAGGTAAACAACATTTTCTGATTAACCCGAGCCGAATAAAGTCGCCCTCTGAATAAGCAATAATTACAATAAAATGTGGAGCATTCTGGCCTCAGTCGGTTATATAAACATGTACACGTCTTAATCGCATTATTATGTCCTATTAAGAGTTTTCACAGTATTTTTTACATCGGTTACCAACTGCTTGACCGCAGAGGCCCTGGTGTAAACAAGATTTGAAAATAAAGGAGTTCAATAACCAAGATATTAATAAAGAATAGCCCAAATAGCAAAGAGCAACATTTTACTATTTCAGGATGGATGTTGAAAGAGTAAAATCCAATGTGAGTGATGTGAGTCATAATCAGGCTATGATCTGTAATAGCAATATGAATGTTTTACTCTGACTTGAGGTCAACAGTCCGAATATTGGCATTCGTGTACATTTTTTGAATCTATCTTTTAGTCCATCTGCTAATTGCATGGTAATCTGAAAACAATTCCCATTCCATAGAGCTGAATAAGTGTGGATGGATTCGTCAAGAATGTATACATGTTCTTATTGAAATCTGAAATCTGATATTCAGTCACGTCTGATAATTTTTGTGTGATAATGTATGTGGCTGCTGTACATGTTAACCTGTTGTGTTGTGAATCATGTCATCAACCTTTCATTAAACGAGCGGCGCAAACAAGGAACAAAGACCGAGGCGGCCGCTGAGTGACAGACAGAAGCAATCGCATGTGATCTGCTCCGGCTGATACGTCTCTGAAACTGTAAATAAATCGACTGCGCTTGGCAGAAACTACTGTTCAGAACACCACTTGCTTTCTCCTGCACTCTTGATATTCGCGATCAAGCGGCGGGTGTGATAGAAAATCTCTCGCAGCCTTTTTTCCCCCCCCGCAGTTGGAATAGAAACCAGACGGAGGAGAAAAAGAGAGTGGCAGGGCACAGCAGCTTCCATCACTTATCCACCACTCATGCATGATTAAAAGGCCTCTGCAAGCTTGGAGGACTGCATCATTTATACCAGACTCCTTCAAAAATCAAGAGGCAAGCTGCAGCTATGGTTAATATTGACAAAGCATCGACTTGAAGAAAAAAAAATTAAAGGCAGAGGGGGGGAAAAAAAGAAACTAAATAAAGTACAAGTTGATTCCCTCTTGGATAAAGCTTAGACTTTCTCCTCTGCTCCTGTGCTAATCTTTCAGATGGATTCAGCTAAATTGTTATAGTCTCCCACGGAACACAAATGGAGAGCATCCAGGGATTTGGAGCCGCTATTAGGGAGACAAAATGATCCATCAAAGCAGCTGCTCGGGAAGGAGCTGTGAAATACGGATGATGGGAGAGAAAGAGCTATTTTTGTAGGGATGCCATGTGTTTTTTTTGTTGTGTTTTTTTTCCTCTCTCCATTCTTATTCCCCAGCTCCTTCGTTCCCCTTGCTCTGTGCGAACGGCACTTTTGGGAGCTAATCTGTGTTATCGTGCTCTGTGTGTGGTCCATGCATTTGGTCTTCATCAAACTTGCATCCTGTAAGAATGCATTAGGCCGAGCCCATCAGTCCAGCAGCAGCAGCAGCAGCACCACCTCAGCAGCGGCAGCAGTGGTGTCGGCCTCATCAGGCCTACACCTGGGACTCACAGGTGAACGATCACAGCTAGAAACGCCTCCCCCTCTCTCTCTCTCTCTCTCTCTCTCTCTCTCTCTCTCCCCTCGCCTCCTTCCCGTCCACGTCAACAGCTCCAGGTTAAAGCCGAGGATTTCGGCTCATCAGTCATAATCCCAAGGGGGGGTGGGTGTATGATGTGTTGAATCTGCATTAGATGCCTGGCCGGTGTTTAGAGAAACTGTTGAAGGAGTGGTGGGAGGTGGAGGATAAGCGGGTCACCACACCAGATTAATGACCCAACGCAGCAGAGCACCGCGTTCTCCATTTTCCTCCGCCTACATCGCCGCTGGAAAAAGGGGAGAGATGTATCCAGCACATCACCGATGCAGAAGCCCAAGCCTCATCCAATTGTGTTGTCGATATCCAATCCCCCCCACACACACACAAAGCCAGCAAGCCCGAGCTGTGAGAATTCAAATCGCTGATATCTGCTTTTATTTCAGCAGCTTTTTATTTTATCCTCTCACTGGTCCCGGGGATGGAGAAGCTCGCACCTATCAGTCACGGCTGCACTTGGCTTTCTGATGCCTTTAAAAGTGTGACATGCTGCTGTGATGTGAGACAGGGGACCAGGCTCCGGCTGAGGCTATTTCGCCCACTGGTTTTTTTTCCAGTGGGAAGCGGAAACTTGCTGTGTTAGCTTCTGCAGCCGTTCCTAAAACTCAACAACCCCCCCCCCCCCTCGCACACACAACTGGAAACAACTGTGGAAAAAGGGAGGGAGGCATCGTCACAATCTTCCCTTAAGAGTACAAGAAGAATGAATCAGTGCAGATTTTACTCATTTAAAGTCAATGGGGTATGAAGTGAAGATGCTACGATATCGGTACTGCTGAAAATACTGGGTCAGGCATCAGAACACAAATCTGTGTACGATCTTATTTAAAATCTTTAAAGTCGCCTGTATTACTATGACTTATAGCTAATGTCAGCGATTTAGGCAATATTTCATTCTGGAAAGTCCCAAGACGAAAAAGGTGAAGTGCTCTGTGTGACATTCAGCTTTTAAATAGGCTTTTAATACGTTTTTCTGTTTAAATGCACTGATATCAGACAGTCCAGGTATCGGAACATCTCTCATATGAAGGATCAAAAAAAAGCTTGAGGATTTCTAGCCAAGAATATTGATCTGGAATAAAGACGGAGATAAACCACAGCCATTTAATATTTTAAAAATAGTCTTTGTCCCCAAAAAGCTGCATGCAAGTCATTACATTAATCTACATCTTTTAGCAAAGGAGCAGATAAGATGCCCTTTGATGAGATACAATATATTAAACTCTTCCACAAAAGCAATGTCACGGGTGCTAGTGCTCGTCTCCCTTTGGTTAAATTGTTCGGTGCTAAAAACAAGAAGGAGACAAACTGTTTCCTTCACCCTCCAACATGTTTTTTCTTTTCTTTTTATCATGAGGTAGTGTCCTCTGGGTCTCGTCCTTAAGTGCTGTGCAATTGTGTGATAAGACCGGTGATAACATCTTGGCCACGAGATCAAGAATCCACAAGGGAAGAATTGTGCCAGGTGGGAAGAAAAAGAGAAGCTGATCAAAATCTAACTGAATATTTAAGAAAAACTAAGCTTCCACACTGGTCCCATCGAATATGTCTTTAACATCCCATTTAATTAATGACTCATACTGCTCTGACGGGAGCTATTTCATGTTGAAGATTACCTATTTTTATAATAGTGTAATGTCCAGTGTTTCAGGATGTCAATCAAAGCTCATCCGTGCAGTTTCCTGAGCACAGTGGAAGGTTTCAGATCGTAACTGTGAGGCCTGTGATTATACCCTGAAAGTGTCGAGGAGGTGGAGACATACATTATACATAATACAAGCTTTAACTGAGAGACGTCGCTGTATAATTTACATCTCATTGTCATACATACAGTCAGACAGCTTAATTACACCGTCAAACAACGGGAGAAAACCCCCCCGACGGGAGATGGAACAGCTCCGACAGCCCCTGCTCCGTGACCTTTGGCCCCTCTGCTCCTCTCGCACTCTTCTCGAGTACAGAGCTGAAAATAAACCTGCCCGATACTCAGTCCTGAACTTTTTCTCCTCATTTATTTTTCCTCCACACGACCAAGAGTGGCTTATCATCTGAGCTTCACGCGGGGATCATCCGTGATTGATTGCCGCGGCCTGGATTTCCAAGGACTCGCCAGGAGGATGTGTGAGGCGACAGGTCTGCTCGGCTGACCTCCCGGGCTGTTGATTAATGCTGTGTGTGCTGCTGATTTGTACCACTCTGCCAGAGACTGCTGAGAGAGGCCGCGGAACACACAGTCCCCCTCTCTGCTTTGATAGAACCACAGCAGGAGGAAGCACACTCACACCTCCATCCTCTCACAAGCAATGGAGGTGTGATTTAGAAGCTTGCAACACCGCAAGCAAACTGCCTCGGCGCTCTGACAATCTTCACCACCACTGCTTCCAATAAGTGGTCGGGACGTTGCCTGGAGGCTACAGCCACCGTAACACAAGTGGATGAAACAGGGCTCGCTGACCGACATGAACCATAAAATGAGAAAAGCCGGGGAACTTTTGTGTAAACACAACTGCATGCTTTTCACGGGCACCTCCAGGGCAGTGTAGCTTCACATCTCTCCGAGGTTCCAGTGGATAAAGAGGCCCACGCTTTAAAATCACATCCAGGCACCGCCAGTAATGTGCTGCAGCATGGAAACAGCCTGGGAACACGCGGACAGGACGAGGCGGCCAATCTGTTCCATGTGTTGGCTCTCAAGGCCGAGCAGCGAGACAGCTCCGCGCCGGCTTCCCCCGGGCAAGTGGTTTTTGTTTGACACGGATCAGCTCGACTTTGTTTACCGTTTCCTTGATTTTTCTATTTAGCTTCCTCTCTGCACAGCTGCGGGGCCTAACACGTGTTTGTGTTGCAGAGCTCGGTGTGATGCTGGAGGTCCCCTGGTTCAGAGTGGAGGCTTCAGACTGACGGACGGGTTCCCCTCTGGCCATGAGATCCTGCCTGTCTGCCTTACAAGCACTCACTGCTGCAGCATCAGAGGAGAGCTGGAAAACAGCTCAACAGGATGGGCTGAACACGGAGGGGAATCGCTTTGATTTATTTCGGAAGTCTGCTCTTTTCTTTCAGGTTTTCATGTCGTCCTTTCCTGTGTATACAATTGCAAAATCATAATGCATAAAAAAAAAAAAAATTTAACAATGTGCTGTGAGAATGGTGTGACACAGTTTTCCGGGAAGTGACACAAAGCTCGGCATCATATAGTTCTCACATGATACAGCACCTTTCGGAGTGTGAGCTTATTGGCAACACTGTTCCAAAATGGAAAATAAATATTGCACTTTCCATACATACATTTTCTCCTATTCCGGTTGGCAGAGAATCAATTTTCACCTTGTTATCCAATTTGCACCTTTATATATACCTCTTAATTTATTTCATAAGGGAGGAGGGAGAGGAGCAGAGGGCAGAAAACTACTTTGTGAACGAAAACCTTGCAGAACTTGTTTAAAAAGAGCCACTCTGTTATGATGCATCTCACGGTGGAGAATGGAGAAAGATGAGACAAATCTCTACAGGAGAGAGCAGGTCCCCTGGGTGCACGTTAGGGGGCGAGCCGGGGGGGCGGGGGGGGGGGGGGGCGGGGGTCAGGGAAATCACTTTTGTGGGCATATGCAAACACCTGCACAAATGTAAAGCGCACAGCCGGCCGGGCGAGGTAACAAATGGCTTATGAGAATGACAGATTAGCGCCGCAGTGAGGATGAAATGGCATAGAAGGTGTCGGAGGGAGCGGAGGCACCATCCATCCCGGCCAGCAGGTGATCCATCAGGACGTGCCGGGGTCCGGTAAAGGGCAACCCGGGAGATGTAGCAGGAGACAAAACCCTGTCCGCCAGATGTTGAATGCTATTCCTGGGATGGATAACCTGGCGAGGGGGAGCTCGTGTCTCTGTGTGGGCGTTTGAGAGAGAGAGAGAGAGAGGGCGCAATAAATAATATGGACAAATCTGAATGGTCGCGCATGTGAATTAAGCCGTGGGTGAAATGTGAGAGATCCAGCTTTTGTCTGCAGGAGTGCGTTTATGCGAGAGGTGCAGCATTACTGTGGGAATTCAAGCGTGCAAAAGGAAGATGTGAGATGTTTAGTTGTGTGTGTGTGTGTGTGTTTGTGTGTGCGTGTGTGTGTGTGTGTGTGTGTGTGTGCGTGTGTGTGTGTGTGGGTGTTCTGCAGAGTTCGGGCTCCTTTCCCTCCTAATTTTTACCTTTATTATTAATTCGAAGTTACTTGAAATTATATCTTTTATTTTTGTTGTTTCGTCTCTGAAATAAAGGTTTCATGTCTATTTTGATCTCACATCCCATAAACATATCAGCCAAACTGCAAAAATACACAATACAAGGGTTCACCTCCAAACCCATATGTTTGTGTCATTAATTTAAACCATCTAACACATTGAATTCCACCTGTGTAAAATGTATTGTAGCTGTAAATCCTACACTCTCAGGAGAGTTTATACAGAAACAGAAAAAGTCTGATGCCCATATGTAGAAAGCTACAGAAGAAGAATGAAATGAATTGCATCCCCTCTGGGAGAGTTAGCCACAGGACATATGGTTCATATGTCCAGCGAAGCCTCCAGCCAATCAGGGCAGAGTTCTGTCTTCACACAGGTGGTTCCCAGTCGGTGCAGCTGAAGGTGAACATCTCCAGGGTCTGACTCAGAAACGCCTCCTTGTCCTGCAAGGTTATAAGGTCACATGATGTGGTGACATTCAGCAGTGGTGGTGAAAGTCAGAAAGAAACTGTAACCAGTAAGTAAGTCCAGCATGAATAATGCTAAGTCAACGCCTTGAGTCAACTACACCTATTTAATGCACGTAAACTGTGGGATGTTCTAATGTCGTGCCAGTTAAACCATGGGAATTCTTTAATTTGTCTATGTTAGACTCACGCCGTGTGAATGCACGTGTGTTCAAGTCCCGACTCCACAACTCCAACATGCACGAGGTTGTCAGTCTGCGTGCACAGCCCCAACACAGTTGTATCAACCAGCTCGTCACGAAGCCTCCTCGTCCAGCGCCTCGTAACAAAGGGTTAAAACAATATCCTGTCTGATAACTGGGAAGTGGGATTCGCTCCGGTGATTATGCAGTCAGACACAGCAGCCACTCTGACTCGTGATCATACTGCTGATGGCTCCAGAGTGCACGGATAAAGTGACAGTTTTGTATTCACATGTACACCGCCCACCCACCATCACCACTAACACGACACGCACTCTCTCAGATATTCATGCTAATCCCCCAGACTGTTTGTCCTACATGCCAGAATGAAAAGGTGTGCGGGAAATTCCAATGCAGAGTTCAGCTTTGAGATAGACCTCCTCTGCTCCCGGGTGCCTGGGGTCGTGAAATCAGAATGAGCCGCTCCCTGAGGAGGATGTTTGTCAAACATCGTTTCACGTCTCCATCTACTCCTGCTTGGGATTGTTTGAATGAGGGAAAGAGGAGCTGGCCCAGAGGTGCCGGCTGCAGGCAAGACCCACGGACTCAAGGATGGTGCATTTCGGCTGCTGCTGCTGAAGAGGATGAAGAAACGAAACATCAAGATGCACGATCACATCCAGGCCTGTGAGCCCGAGCGTCAGGCTGGTCATGCAATATTTCTGAGTGCTTGCTCTCCACTTGTATTGCATGTGTAATCACATAGCAGGGAAGAAGACGCTGATGACAACCACAGAGCTGTTACTCACAGCAGCAAATCTGACAGGAAATCCTAACCACAGATGTTACTAATGACACCAGTGAAGGAGCTGTTCTGTTCAGATTCAGATCCTTCATTACAAGATATGCAAAACATGCCCAAAAAGGACAAAGTTACAGATTCGTTTGACTTGTGTGCTTCCCCTCAATGTTCAAACCCAGAGAATTCTGTTCAAGGTAATGGGACGATTACTTTTGTTCGACTTTTAACGATGTCAGGTCCTCTTTACTTGTGTCTTTGCCCGTCTCTGATGAGACATCCGGAGCAAACAGCGTGTGATAAAGGAGCTGTGAGCCAATTAGCCAGGCGGCTGTGTTTACCTTCCATTGTTTGCATTCACTTGTAATGAATAACGATTATTCATTGCATGTTCGCAAAAACAAGCTTTAATACGTTACCTTATCTGTGATTTGCACTCGAGTTCCATCCATTGGATTTTCATCTGCAGTTCCCATGATGCAACGTTGCGTCATGACATTAAACTACGTCTTTTGTAATTGTTTTGATTGAGAGACCCCTAGTGGCTGACGTAATATATTCTATATTTAAGTGATTGGTAAAATATGTGTTTTTTCATGTCAAAATGGCTTATTTGAAAAAACATCTACCGCAGCAGTAAATCTACAAATGCTTTACAGCTACACATTTATTTTGTTATATCGTTAATAAACCAATATCACTTTAACTGGTGCAACACTCATTCACTTGTAGTTGGTTACAGCGCATGGAGCAAACTCATATCTTCTGTCGGCATCAGGGATCTATGTGATGGTTAATGGTGCCTCCAGATTGCGAAGGGGCTGATTAATTGATTAGGCCCATTAGCAAAGGAGCACTTGAAGTGCTATTCATTTTTCAGCAGCAGCGCCCCTTACGCCTGATGCTGTAGAGCAGATGGCGATGAATGATGTATTTTGTTACAACGGCAAATATTGACAGGTGCGCACTGGTGCCTCATCCTGATCCCAGTGGAACATGCAGGGGAGCATTTTAATTGGCCGTCTCCAGCGAGGAGACCTCTGGAAAGCAGATGCGGTGACCCACTCCGGCCCCCGGAAGAGGCAGATGAGGGACTGAGCAGCGACTGGTCCTGTTGCTTTACCCTCCACGCAGGAGGCCAGCATATAGACCAGTGGGAGAGTGGAGAGGAAGTTGATTCAGATTCTCAACGGCTTTGCTTTGGCGTGGGGAGCACTCCATAGTGGCTCCTTCCCTGGCGTCACTTCGCCTCCAGTCACAATGGCTTCACGTCTTTTTTCAATCAGAAAAGCCACGAAATCTCATTCCTGAGCAGCCTTGACATCAATTGCACCCTTCCGCTCAGTGGCAATTTGAAATCGCCTGCTCGGCCCAGATACCCTCGCAGACTGGAAAACTTAGCCTGTTTCAGACACAACACAGACACAGTAAATCAACACGGAGAGACCCGTGAAAGGAACAATAAAGTTATATTAGCTGCAATAAGTTGATCTCTCTCTGTTTGAGGATATCATAGTAAATCTTTGACACCCGACTTGTGAAACAGAGGTTCCATAAGAAACACTGAGTCGGTTCTAAAGGTGATATCAAAGACTCACAAGCTGTAAAAATGACTCTGATCCAACCGGGTTGCATGACGTGGTTTTGGGAAGAAACGAGAGAACAGGTCCATGCGCAAACAGAGCGAGATGTCATCAAGGTATTGATCTCAGGTCCTTCTTGCTGAGAGACAACTGCGCTGCCATGTGAGTGAGGCATCAGCCAGGAGTCAGGAAGGAGGCCCCCCCAGGGTTTTTGACAACATTGAGATCTTTAACTTAAACTAGGTCAGCGACTCCAAGCTGGCAGGGCGCCACATCACTGAGACCTGCCGCAGTCCGGAGAAAAAGTTATGAGAGAGTCAGTGGAGACCATCAAAGCTACGAGTCCTGTGGATACTCGATGACGAATTCATAGATTAGATAAATTAGTTGTTGAACTTGATGCTCCCAAGTTAAGCATAATAATAACTAATTAAATGTAACTTTCTGGAAGAAATTAGCTCTGGAACATTATCTACATCCGTGTGATAAGAACCTCCTGAAATGACAGAAGACATCTTTCAGAACAATTTGTTCGACTTTGACTTGGTCCATGTCCCATCCACTAACATGGAGGATCAATATGAGGATGAAGATGCTTTGGCTTCCCTTTGGGGCTGCCCTTAGTTAAACTTTCTTTTCACACAACCTTCGTTTGCCAAAATGTCTAAAAATGGGCAGCGACTCCAGTCCACTAGTTGGCAGTAATGTACGGCTAACGTGGTTTGCCGACCACCAATAAACACGAAATAAAAAAGCAGCCCCACAATGACGACAACTGTGTTTATGTTTCTCACAACAACCGTTCAAACTTTGTCTGCTTCAAATCTGAAATGTTACCATATTGGCACAGATATAATTGTCTGTCTCTTTCCATCGCCCCCCCCCCCCCCAAAAGAACCTATTAACTTTCTAATAAACACACAACATTAACCAAACAAATCTTCTGCCCGACCTCTACTGTGATTTGATCCCCTTCACGTCGTCGACCTCGGCAGTAAATTGCACAGCGCTCGTCACACACTCGTGACTTTGTTAGTCTGTACAAACATGTAAATCACGTTGCCCACATTTCTTATTAATAAACCGATACAAGTTGAATTTAGTGCCGTGACATCGTCGGTGCAGGTGGCTGATGTAAGTTACCTTCTAGTTAAGTGTCAGCATATTGTCGCGGGTGGTCAATCATAGATCAGCACATCAGGAACCAAACTGTAGATTCTACTGATAATTTTTTTTAATATATTTATTGTTTTAAGTATTCGAGTACCAGCTTCCTTGTGTAGTCAAACCTGAAAAAAGGCTTTACCGTTTCCTGGAGCTCAGTGACTTCCTCACCGTCAGATTACTCATCATTCCTCGAATTATTGTTTCAGGACTAAACTAAGTCTGAGTATTTATTAAGTAAAGTATCATACACGCCAACACAAAGGAATCAGCTGCATGACACGACACACTGCACCTTTCAGTTGCACGGTGAAGCCGACCGGTGTGCAGTGACACTGTGGTTTCTGCCGGCGGTGGCTTCCCCTTCCTGAGAGATGTGTTGTTATTGTTGTTAGTCAACCAGTTATAGCCCCCGGGAGAAAACCACAGATGATGCTCAGATGAAGTGTCTTTCCGGGAACTGTGAGAATAATACTCCCCTCATTCCGTCACCGCGCTGCCTCTATCTCTCTCTCGCTGCATTTCGATCTCGCGGAGCCAGCGGGGAACTGTACCTCAGATTCTTCTCCTTCATCCATGAAGACACAGGAAATTGGATTAGCCCCGGTCGGTGTGCATGTGGGAAGCATCTTTGTTTTTAGTGTATGGTGGTGCCAGTTCGTGGAGGAGGTGGGGGGTCATTTTTAAGACAAACCTTAAATATACTCATGATGATTTTCTCCTTAGAGGTATGAAGAGACACCATATACGTTTCTCAGTCTTACCTTTATGGATGATTATCGATCCAGGACTCATGTATTTCACATGTGTCTTTTTTATATATACGTCCAACCTACTGCTCCTTTAAGCAGACATTTCGACAGCAGGACTTCTCCTTTGATGGAGCTTTTATTGTGCTGTTGTTTCTAGTCACTAAATCCCCCCCCCCCCCCAACCCCCTTGTGCTTTGTGATCTGAAACTGAGCTTTTGAACATTTCCTATTTCATTCAGCAGCATGCGACACTGAGCTGCCTCCGACCCTCGAGCACAGGCCGAGATTGAGAACAGCAAAGTGAAAGAGTACAAACCGTCGAGAACATTATGAGGATGCTCATTCGGTCTCAGTAGCACTGCGTGAGCCAGACACCTGTAAATGCTGCATGTGGTGCAGTGATACCAAACTTGGACCACACTGTGGAGAGACAGGTACTTAGTATGGTTGTTGTTGTTTACGGTGCATGCACACTACACAAAGCGAGTGATGCCATCGTTTTCTGAAAAGCTGCATTTACATGAACCCACAGGAGTTTGTAAAAGTCTCCATTTAAGTTGCTTAAAAGGTCGAAACTCAGAGGAAAATGTTTGTTCATTTGCAAAACAACCCCATGAGTCATTATTCCTGTTTACTGAGTAGAGCTGTTACATCAGAGGTCATTGATACCAAGGTTTTTAATAATTTATCACGATACCTGTTTTAATACCAGGTTTCGGAACCTGTACCTTCTTACCTTATATATGCACTTTTAATCTATTTTACTTCACTGTGTTTGTTTCTCTCTTGGCCCACAGCCCATAACCTGCTGTGTTACTGTACTCCACAGTCCTGTTTCACCGCCCGCGTGCCGCTGTGTGATTGGGTCGTAAATCCCTGTGTAAAGTTGCTTTAAAAGTTGCCCTACAAATAAAGTTATATTGCTACAGGAAGGGGAAGAAATCGATAAATAAACATATTGAAACTGTTTGACCCATCTCACCTGCTCAATAAGCTGGGCCACAATGGAGCTTTGAAAAACAACCATTTAAAAGTCAGATGGTATACTGCACCGGTTTAGCTCCACTGTCTCGCTCGCACACAGCAAACCAAACACCTAAATCCCAAAGAGGGATGGAGATCTTCCTCAGTTACACAGAGCGTGACGGGCTGATGCTGAGAGTCTCTAATATAATCTGTTTTGTCTTGTGCAGAGATGAGAGAAAGGAGGGAATAACAAATGAAGTCAAAAAACATGGTGAAAAACCAACGCTTTTCATCCTGCCTACATCCTTCTATCATATATATGCAAAACAAAGTCAGTGTTTATACCTAATTATTACACGTTCTTAATGCATCATCAGCAGAGGGAGTCCCTGATGAAGAGATGCTTTCCACCAGACTCTCTTCATGTTCTCGCCCTAAAGACAAATGGATTTTTTGGCATTTGGAAAGATACCCTGTGGAGTTTTTATCTTGCGCACCCGCTCCGTAAATTTCTTTTTACACTAGTTTAGTTTATGTTCTCTGCTTCGCACCAAAACCTCTTGAGACGACGCATTTCCTTTTTCATTAAGAATTTGCAGAGGCACTTTTTTGATCATATTGAAACATCCATGTGTTTGCTAGCCAGGGGTCGCCTTGTTCTTCGCCTTTTCACTGGTGCTCTGACACGAGTCTTGGCACGTTAGCCCAAGACAACAACAATCTGTAGAGATGTAGAATTTGAACAGTGGGAAACCATAGACTGTACACAAAGACATGATGCCAAAGTGTGTAGATGTCCACCTTGTTTCTGGCTGCAGTAAAGTTCATAAACCCAGACTCCTCCATGTTATTGGATGGGACGTGGGCCAAATAAAAAAATCTCAAAGTGTACGTCAAAGTTCAGTTCTGTCATTTTCCTATCACATGGACTCATATTCATAGTGTTCTATGTTCTGATGAGTTTAATTTCAATTAATTTCAGGCCGATAACTTCATGATCGTCAGCTGAGTCTCACTTGTGATTGGGTCGAGCATGTGCACCAATCGCCTGATCACCACTCTGTGACTCTGGCTCCCAATGCACAATATGGCAGCAGCCGTGACACTGACATGCTCTCGTGCATTTACCTGTGACCTTGTGCATACAGTATCTGAGTGGTACAACAACATCATAACATTGCTCCACAGCACGGGGGGGGGTCAGGATACCCTGCATGGGGCCTTTAAGCGCTCATTTGCTCCATTATATGACTGAATGCACTGTGCCTGGATTCTGTGTAACCAAGCATATTATAATGCCTGGATGCATTTCGGCCCACCTGCCTGAACGCAATTTGGTCTTTCCGCTGATGTACTACACCACCCACTTTCATTATTTAGCCGCATTAATGCAAATCAAAGCACCGGCGCTCTGAGGTAGGGTTTGTAGAGGACAAGGTAAATTGAGGTGAGGAGGAAGAGGTGAGCCATTCTTCCAGTGTCCTTCTCCGAGCCTTATCACTCAGGGGGAGAATGAACACAACTGATACATTATAAAAGGGCCGAAAAACCCGGCCTATCTTTAAAACAGTCTCTTCCCTCCAACAAAGAGACTGAAATAAGGCCTTTGTCAGCACTTAGGGCATCTGTCTTCTTTCCGTCCTGCTCGCCTCGAGATAAAAGAATCAGCAAAGTCGCATAATGATAGTTAATGGGATCTTTATTAACCAAATTATTGTCTCGCTGATAATTGCTTTCTCAATGTCATGTTACTGTGTTTTGCACCGCGACTGAATTAATGTTGGGCCCTAATGGAGTTGATAAGCCAACATCGACTTGGCTCTTCATCCCCTCTTTGACTGGGATAATCGTACAGATGTGCAAGACTGAGTTCTGCTTTTAACATCCCACACAGTGCATCTCCGAGCTGCTGCTGCTGCTGCTGCTGCTGCTGAGGATAATACTGTTGCTTTGGGAAGCTTTGCAAAGACGTGCAACAGCAGTCCATCCACAGTGTAATCTAATGAGAATTCAATTTTCTATGCTTGTGCGTGTGTGTTTGTTTGCACGTGCATTCAACTGTCGGTTTGTGAGCGCACGTGCACGCGCCGGTAAGCACAAGCATCCATCTCAACTACAACTGTGTTGCGAAGACGAGGGATGAGCTTTGCTTGTTTTTAATTACTGGCCCAGCGGACTTAACCCCACCTCATCATTCTGCCTGAACCAAGGCCCGGCGATTAATTGACTCCTCTGAGTTGTCATGGATTTTCATTTCTTCAGGACACTCCGAGTGTGCCTTCGAGTTCACGACGCATTCCAGTCGCACCAGTATCGAGTCTTCAGTAATGACATTTGTCGAAGTCCTACAGGGCTTTGATGTTCCATTTTCTCAAAGCCGGGAGAAGTATTCTTCTGTGTTATGCTGCAGCTTAACAACTTATCGTAAAATGTATATTCTGCTTCATTTTTATGCCCGCTCCCCCTTTCAAACTCGTTCCAACAGGTTTAATGTTGCCCTCAGTTGGAAACTCTTTTAAGGTTTCCATCTAACTGTCAAGTGAATCTGAATTGCACTTTGCAAATGTCAGAAAGGTAAAATGTAAATTAAGTGCATTTGAAGGAAACAAATTGAAGAAAAATGTGATAACTCTTAATTCTATGTCATTGTACGAAACATATAACTCTTGTTATTTTTCTACTTTCATGACAACAAATGTAGTCTAAAATTAAAAAAAAAAAGCACATGTTTTGATAAAAAGAGTTACCGGAGCAGATTATGCAAAAATAAAGTTTTGCATGCTATGATTAGAAATGCCAGAGATGATGCATGAGGGGGACCTGAGAAAGGGAGGTACCATGGAATGCAGAAAGCAACCCGTAGCAAATAGGTATGCTCCTGCCTTGGGCTACACTTATATATATATAGACTTGCCCACTTACAGTCCCCTAGCAAGGAGTAATGGTTCACGGTCTGCAAAGGAATGTGGAGCTCAAAAACTCTAAAGAATTCAAAATGTAAGAAAAACGGCTAAAGAATGCAAGAAGTTTTCCTCCATGTGGGTATAGCTGGATAAACATTTTCATCTCCCAGCCATGGCTGATGAATACAAACTTCACTTGAGCCGTCTGAAGTAAACTTTGCCCAATTAGCTCGTCTCTTTTTGGCTTTTCCTTCCAAAAGCTTATGGGCTTTTGGGCTTTCTGTGACCTGCAGCGATGATCCACACAAAACTTTGTCAATAAGAATATATTTAGAGGCAAATTACAAAGCTGGGGGAAATTTGGAAAAACTTTACACAGAGGCTGTCGGTCATAAAACATCCCCTTGAACCACTGCACAATATGGAGGAGATGATAGACAATGCTTCTGTCCAGTGATGTCTATGGCTGTGTGGATCTCACACCTTATTATTGTGTTTTTCATGCTACAATGCTGCTATATCTTTTATTTTGCTCTTTTACACGATGCTGTATTGAAGATTTGAAACCAGTTATTTAGAACATAAGAAGTAGGGTCATTTTCTAACTGACTTCTTATCATAGCCAGTGGAGTCGCCCTCTTCTGATCATTCGAGACATTGCAGGTTTCAGGCACTTCTGCACTGGCTTCACTTTCCGAACTTTCAATCTTCGGTCAGACAACTCATGTTTACAAATGTTTCTTGCAGCAGCAGAACATGTTAGTGTCTGGAGTCCAGGCTCCGACTGCATCATCCCCCCCACCCCCCCCTCCCCCCTCCCCGATATGATTACATAGACGTGATGGGAGTGATGAGCAAATATTTATAACGCCCCTGTCGGAGCCTACAGGTGGATGCTGGGTAGGTGGAGGGGCTGAAGCAACTGGCAGCAACACTTACGCAGCAGACGGGGGCAAGCACAAGGAGTGATGGGTAATTTTCTCAGCTTTAATAGACCGCCTAATAGGGTGGGCTGTGCATTATAGATGATTGTGGAGAGTGAGGTAAGTCACGTGATTGGCTGCCTGAACTAGCTCGCAAGCATCTTTCCATTATTGAAAATATAGACACTATTAGAAAATAAAAATGATGAAGAGTTATTCCTCAAGGCCCCAGTGAGCAGTTGCTACATTTTCTGATTCGGCGCACGAGTCTCTCCACAAATAGAGGTGTCCAGTTAAATATATTACACTGTAAACTAATAATGTCTTTAGGGCTTTAATCCTGCTAAATGGTGAGCAAAATACAAGCAATGCATTTGTTTCTTCAGGTATTGGCAGCGGCGTCCTGTTATAAATGTCTCGGCAGAGTTGTAGGCCGAGTGGAACAGAGGAATTAGTTACCTCTATTTAAGCTCTGCTGCCTACGTTCCCCCATTAGCTTACACCCACAGATTTATAGGGGAAGTAAGTATGCGTGGCTGTTGTGGTGCAATCTCTCCGCTGCAACCCTGAAACTGGAGCAGAGCCCTGTGAACTCAGCAGGGGGGCCGGCATGTATATTGCACCTCATCAGTTATACCTGGCTACACACACCACCGCTGTTCACCTACTGAGCGTCATCTCCCCGGGATGATAATCCTTTCCTATAAACTCACCGGAATGAGGCTCTCTTTGTGGAGCTGCAAAAACCTGCAGCAACTCGGGGTCTGATACTCGGGATGCAGCTGGAAGATGCTGCGATAACCTTATTGACCCACTCGTTTATGTAAGAGGTTTAATTCAAGTTTAACATTGAACTGCCAAAACACATCTATTCCCACGGAGGAACAGCAGAGAGGCTCTTGCACAGTCAGTTCTTGTTACGATTGGAAAAATATGTCTTCTTTTTCTGCTTTTCATAAGATTCCCTTCACTTACTGGAAACTCTCAGCATAAATCGCTCCGCAGTATGATTTATTAGATGTCTTCACATTGTTTATACTCCTCCTGACTCAATGCTGATGTCACTCTTGAGTTATTTTATTTATAAAGTGAGCGGTTCATGCCAAGGACTGTTCGCTGCACATATTTCACGGGAAGTCAAAGGTCAAACCGTGGATTGTTTATGTTTTCGGATTCAGTGACAACTATTAAATAATTTCCATTCATAAATCTTTCAGCAGTGAACCAGCGCCCGCACTCTGCAGGAGAAACATTTCAAATGAGGGATGTTCAGCACGGACGTGAACACACTGCCATTGATTGATATTTGAGCCTCATCCCGTTGAGCTTGTTCAACCAGATGTTAATGTAACAAGACATCTCGGCTCCGAACCTCATGGAAAAGACAGGGTTGCGTGTTTGGACTTCATTCTCTTGTATTGTTACCCGTACGGAGCGAGTTCTCCCGGGAGACATGAGAAGAGTGAGTATTCTGCTTTTCCAGGACGTCACCGAGAGCCGCACTTTAAAAAAAGGCTTTTAGTGTAATTCATTTTCCCACCTCCACAACTACTTCTTCTCAAATTAATGGGCCCCTAAACGTCTATCAGCCGAACACATTTAGCAGGGCTTTACCGAGCCTCAATCACTGCCAATGCTTTCAGGCATTATAATATTGCTGCTTTGCATCAGTTAGAAACATTCACTCTGTGCATTAACTATATTGCAATTTTACACAGAGCCCAGAAGACTCCCGAAAAGAAAAAAAGAAATTGGCGGAAGATTGAGGCACTTGAACGGCTTCATGATTATGTCTTTATCCTGTCTCACACTGGAACACAGGGAGGTGAGCGATGAGGAACCGATGTCAATCATTATTGCCTCATGCAGCTTGGTGACTGGGTCAGGTGGAAACCAGTTTGAACCCGAGAGAAGGAGACATTGTCTTGGTTCCTTAGCAACAGCAAATAATCCCGTTTATTAAAAGTGCTGGAACTGGTTCCATGTGGAGCTCGACAGATATGGATTTTTTAGGGGACGATGCCGTGTTCGATAAGTCGGGGTAAAAATGTCCTATACCAATATATAAGTTGATATATACAGGTGTTTTAATCAAACTCTTATGACAAACTTGTAACCGAGGCTTGATATTTTATAGTAAACCATAAACTTTATTATTATCTACTATAAAAAACTAGAATGACCCCCCTGCACCTGGACGCCTGCACCGATCATTGCACAGCAAGTCTACATTAATGTTTTGTCCTTGACCTTTGACCTCTGAAAACATGTGTGCTGACTTTGAAAAGATTCTCAAAGCATTCTCAGGAAAACGTTTCCACAAGGAAAAAAAGAGGATTCGTGAGGTCACCCTGACCTCGACCTTTGACCTAAGACTACATAAATCGAACCAGTTCATCCATGAGAACGTTTGCACCACATTTGAAAACATTCCCGGAAGATGTTCGTGAGATATCGTGTTCACAAGAATTGCAAAGGCTGATTGACAGGTGAATAACCCAAAGACATAATGCCACTGGCTGCTGGCTACTGTTAGTGTAAGGACATCAAAGACAACCAATCAAAATGTGTACAATTTAAACATGATATAGAAAATGATGGAAAATTAATGCATATCTATAATCTGCATTGTATATTCTGTCAGATTAGTTTTCATAACGGTATATCTCTGTAAACATGAACGCTGATACCTGTGTGTGAAAGGCTCTTATCTTCCATCTTTTAAGACCAATCGATCTACTGGTCCGACTCTAGTTCTTTGGAAACCAGCAGAACATGCCTTATAGCTTTTAAAAGGAGTTCCTACACATCAACTGCAAGTCAAACCGTTCTAGTCCCTGTGATTTCTGCTCATCGGCCTCAATCGAGCAGCCGTGTCACTGTTACACATCTGCAATCTGTCTTAGGTAAACAGCTGGCCGAGAACAAAGACTCAGGAAGTACAGAAGCTGTTTGAGACCAGCCGGCTATTCAAACATTATCTGAAGGAGCTGGTGCTTTCACCTTCCTGACTAATAGATAAATACGGACTCTACTCAGACCGACTTAGGCCAAACACATCTTGAAAGTAATTGAAGCAGCCGTGACGGGGCTTTCTGAGTTGTAGGTCTCCGATGCTCCGTGGCAGGAACAGAACGTGAAGAGGAGGCTGATCGCTCGGCTTCTTCCTCTGATAACTTAAGATCCACAATGTGACGAGTCTTGAAATTAGTCGTCTGTCTATGTTATGATGCGAGGCCATTCATCTGACAGCCGACGCTTATGGAAAACTCCTGTCGTGGAGTTACAGCCCGTCTCGCTGCCTCACGGGTAAAATTGATTCAGCCGGCACGTTGTGTGTGTGTGTGTGTGTGTGTGTGTGTGTGTGTGTGTGTGTGTGTGTGTGTGTGTGTGTGTGTGTGTGTGAGAGAGTGTCTGTCGCCGAGGCTGACACACGCTTTGTGTATCCTTTTGTTCGGCTGTCAAGTGAGGATGTCGCGGACCTGCTCCTGCTTGTTTATGCCAACATCAAGCAACAACAGCCCGGACGAGCGGTGTGGTGATGCAGCTGGTCTGAGATCGATGACACACACACAAACACACACACACACACACACACACATGAATACAGCTGCTACATGCAAACACATATGGGTAGATAAGACACTGGTAGTGATCATATTGCAAACTCAGGCCACAACCCGGATCCGACAATCCGATACCCATCTGTACACACACATTGTTTGGGAGTCCAGGAAAAGGCCCGAGAGAGTCTCAGTGTCCCGACGTCCAAACTGGGGCCAAGACGAGTCCCTCTGTGTCTCTGCCCTCTCTCTCTCTCTCTCTGTCTGTCCCTGGCTGGCGAGGTGGCTTTTTGACTTGAAGCACATGAGAGAGCGGCGGCTGTGCCAGACTGGGAAAGGATACAAAGCTGCAGCCCTGACAACCACAAAGCCCTTCATCCCCTTTCAAGCCAGCTCCCATTCAGCCAGCAGCCTGCCAAGATCCAGGGCAGGAGCAGGAGGGACAAAGTAACTGACCCCTGATTAGATTGATTAAACCGTATCGAATGTGATTAATCGAAAACACCAGAAGAAAGTATGATTCACTGGCGACGCCCTGAAGTCGTCGGACCTCCTCGGCGAGGAGTTGGCAACGTGTCAAACGGATGAAGAAGTCACCGAATTAAGCCGTCTCCACACAGGCCATTCATCGCTTTTCTGACTTTTCACGAGCACATGCTTTGATATTTGCTCAAGGCTGCATCAAGATGCAAGGCCAAGTCCAAACTGAGTGTGCACCCCATTTGCTGCCAGACGGCTCCGGTTTACACTGCTCTCAGAAGGAATTATGCAAACATTCAGTGGATGTCTCCTGCATTCAGAGTCCTCGCTAGATCCCAGAGTAAACTCCTCATCAGAATCGAAATGTTTAAGCATCCGTGTTACAGTCTTTAGCGCTAAGCTCAAGCTGCACCCCAGTGTAATTGTCTGGCTGCTTTTGTTTTGCGGCGTTAGCCATTTTATATGTAATTAGCTGTCAGGGATAGTGAAAAGGGGCTAATTCCCTTTCTATTTTTTCGCCTCCCTGAGTGGAGGCTACGCTCAAGTCTGACACTGACAATAATTAAAACTCTGCCTGAATGGCTCTCGTGTGCGGTGTTACATTTGTTTTCAGCCAAGTAATCTGTAATATGGCCAGGCCACACACACACACACACACACACACACACACACACACACACATAGATCCCTGAGTAATTTGTCCCTCTTGAAGGCTTTAACCTCTTGTCAACGCTGGGACATGATACTTAACAATGTTATCACTCACCAGTCTAGTTAAGAAGTTAACTGTTGAAAGTCGGCAGAACCTGAGCACGTATCGTTCAGTTGGAATCAGAGGAGCTGCATCATTCACACAGACACACATTTTACAACTTTGGCCGCTCCTGACGTCGAGGGATTCAGCCGTCCTCCGAACCAGCGTATGTTTTTCATATATTAGATTTCTCCTAATTACCAAAAACCCTTATTATTTCATGCATTGAATTTTAATATTAAAGGTTGTTTTGATTTTGAAACGGAGGATTCCCAGCGAGATGCAGACCAGTGTGGGCTTCATGGCATTCAAATTAAATATCAGTCTGGTACAATCTATCCATCCATCCATTCATGCATCCATCCCTGTGACCTTCTTTTCCAAAATACAATATTTACTCTTCACAAATACAAAAATGTATGAGACAGATAAAAGAGTAAACAAGGTTTAATAACACAACTAACTTTCAAAACTACGCTTTGAAATTACAATACTTCACCTTGACTAGATCGGAGTAAAACTACACTTCAACCCAGACTGTGAATACAGATGGACGACGAGTCTCCACTTCCTCTCGTTGTACAAAAAAGAGTCTGTGGAGCCGCTCAACCAATCTGAGGGTGTGGGGGGGGGGGGGGGGGGGGGGGGTTCTTTTCGGTTTGGCCTGTGCTGTCTACGCAGACCACGTCATCCACCTCCTTCCTCCACCGGGGGCCACGTGGAGGGTGACGGAGGCGGCCCCTGAACCGGGACGCCTGATTATGACTCTACATTACATCTTCAATTACTGAGGAACTTGCAGCCGCCGGTTCAAACCCCCGCTAATTCAATTGGAAACGGTGATTAGCCTTTAATCAGAGGTATCTATAAAAAGTGAACAAACACGATGATCAGATCTGAAATGAATTTTCTCTGGAGCCATGGCATGAATTTAATTAAAGTGCACAGAATTATGCATCTGGGACCCGACAGCTGTTATTGTAATCGTTATCTTCACCACTGCTTTATCATCATCATCATCATCATCATCATCGCGTGTGCAGCGACAAAAGACACAAGCGTCCACATACTTTTCACCCCGAAGAAAAACACCCAGCATGACATGGCAATTTTTTTTTTTTACACGGCAAACAGCAATCACTTAATCGTATTAGCACAATACCGCAACCCGTGAGATAAAGTACACAATCGATCAAGATGTCCTGACTTTGCAACAGATGCTTGCACTCGTAAAAAAAAAGTGCTGTGAGTAAGATTCTGCTCTCACGTAGCTTCTCCCTCCATCTCGGAAGCCGTAGCCTATTATGCTAATTCCACCACGGCTGTTTGCATATTTGAGTGGATTTGTAATGGACGTCATCAAGAGGAAGTTTGGCACCGGCACTGAATGCAAAGAGGTGAAACAGTCCAATGAAATGATTGCTTGTATGATTGCTTGTTGTCCAATGTCTTCAATGAAACGTGTGAGAGTTTCTCATGTTGATCTTTCTGATAATGCACAAACATCCCCCTCAAGACTGATGAGGGACACGCCCACTGTGTTTGGAGAAAATGAGCAACCAGGACTATTAATCGAGCATGTCAGAGTGTGTGTTTTTGTGTGTTTTTTTTACGGTACTGTTTGGCAGCGATTCTCCCGGCAGGTGCAGCAGGCGTCGCTTTTTAATTTTCTCCATGCTCAGTATTCTGCTGCATGGATCAAAGGGACACTTCATTCCCCCCCCCCCCCCCCCCCCCCTCTCCCTGCGATGCACAGGGAGGAATGAGGCGGACTCTCGTGGGAGCGGA
Source organism: Pleuronectes platessa (assembly GCF_947347685.1). NCBI lineage: Eukaryota > Metazoa > Chordata > Actinopteri > Pleuronectiformes > Pleuronectidae > Pleuronectes > Pleuronectes platessa. The sequence goes on from NC_070645.1 coordinate 14,805,371, forward strand.
TTTGATTACGGTTTATCATTACTGTCACTCTCCGACGGTGACACGGGGGCCGATCCCGGGGCCGCCAAGGAAAGAAAAAAAAACGCAGCCAAACTGATTAGCGAGAGGACCCTTATTTTCTGCTGTAATTTTATGCATCGCTTGTACACTGAAGTCTTGTTAGATTGTAATTGTTAAGTGATTGTAGGGCCTACTTCCCGGCAGCCGCGGCTACATTTTATGTTTTACTACGCCGCGCTGAGGCGGCTTTAATAAACATTAGCCTGAAAACTTAAAATAAATGAAAACATAAAAATGTATCAGCGGCTGTAAATCACGCCTGCGCGCTCGCTAAGCACAACACGGTGGCTCACTCTAAACGCTGCATGCTGCTCAATGCAGAGGAAAGCTGCACGGCTAATTATCTCCGATCCGGGTTTGCTGTTGTCTCTCTGCCTCTCGTCCTCTCTAGTGCATCCTCATCTGTCACTTTAAACGCAACCCCCCCCCCCCCCCCCCCCCAACTTCTGCATGATTGTGAATACTTCCTAACTACACACTACAGCCGTATTCATTTCCAATTAGAGGCACTATACTTTCATCCCTCAAGTGAAACTGGTAATTTTTTCATCCGATTTGCTTCCCTCTCAAACTTTTCCTCTTCCCTTTTTCTTCTTGTGTGATATTTTCCCTGTGTCTACATTAGCATAAGCGCGGCAGTGATCTGCTGCAGGTTTGACGGTTTTTAATGGTGCGGCATTTCCATTTCACAGAGGACACATGTGGCGGTGGGGTGGCGGGGCGGGCCGTTGGGGGGGGTAGTGTGTGTGTGTGTGTGTGTGTGTGTGTGTGTGTGTGTGTGTGTGTGTGTGTGTGTGTGTGTCTATGGGGAGGGGGTACTAGCAGGTTAAGGGGAAGCAGAACAAAGAGAATGGTAGAGACACTCTGCACCGAGTCCTCTCACCTTTAATAATGCAGCGAGGAACTAGAGGAAGGCGCAGTCGTCTTCATCCCTAAACGGCAGACGCAGGTTATCTGCCCCCGGATGCCAAGGAGCCCAATTACACCAGAGAGCCTCGTCTGCTGTCCACCGAGCGCCAGCATCCGAAACGAGGGAGCATCTACAAGGCTCCTATGGTCCTTCGCATGCAGGTCTTCGGGGAGCACAGGTGAAACATGCCAGGGTATGTCGCAGCGCCGGGGGAGGGGGGGGGACAGTGGCACTGTGGCACAGCCCCGATGACAGGGACTTGTCATGGATGTCACAAGGACTTGACCCACTTTCTGGATCGAGTGCTGGCAGCTGTCTCGTCAACGCGGAATCTGTCAGTATCAGCTCGCAAACTCACAAAACGACCAAATGCACACGAGAGGCATCGAGACAGAGGCATCACTTTAACATCAAGTGCTCAGTTAATGTGCAAGTAACTGTTTGTGTGTGTGTGTGTGTGTGTGTGTGTGTGTCTGCCTCTTACAAGGTGTAAAATTCTAAAAAGGTTAGAAGCAGCGAGTGAATACAAGCCACAGAAATGAGTAGTACTCAAAATGTCCTTTCAAATACAATGTAACTTGCCAGTGAACTGTCCACTTTAAACCCGTCACCAATGAAATGTGAGTGTGGAGAAACAAACCCAATATCACAACACACAGAAAACACTCTGCACTCTGTTTTTAACTAAACTCTTCTTACACTCGAAAGCTTTTCACACTCGTATGTTCTGAAAACAGTTGTGAACCGAATCGATTTCGAGCAACATTCCTTCCATCTTCAAGTGTAACACAAAGGTCAGCTTGTCAGGAGGAGACCCTTCAGATGGCTGATGCTGAATAGCACACTCTGATTAACTACTCACGTCTACTCTGCGTAGGATTATGCGGTTAATAAAAAAAAGGAAGAAAAGGTCACGTTATCGTAGAAAGTGTATTTGAACTTTTAAATTCCCACAGTTTAGCTTATCTTAGCTGCAACATGTCCTATTGATATCATAATCCCAGGGGTTTTCTGAAGGACTGGAGAAGTGAGACTGCAGTGGATTTAATACGGCTTTAACTTGCAATACACAAAATGTTTAATTCACTTTTTTATGCAATTGATAGCTATTATATCAATGAAGAGAATATATGGAATATAGAGTTGAGCCACACTTATATGGAGTTTTGACAGACGATGCAATACTGATATTATGGAGTAAATTAGGGAGCATCAATATATATATTAAAAAGAATCTGGCAATGATTCCTAAGATCTTTATCAAACCCTTATGATAAAGAAATGTTAATGAGGTTTCTTATTTAACAGTTTGGCCATAAACTTAATTAGAAATAACTATAATTAGAAAGAAAACCAAATATATATGATAAAAAAAATGTTTTTACATAAATATACATTTGTTCCAGTATCGTTTTCTCTGTCAGATCAAAGTCTTCCTATTGAACATATCAGCAAATGTAAACACAGATATTGACCAACATTATTATCTTACTCTAATATAAACCTATATTCTCCCTCTACGATTTAGCACTGATTTATATATAGTAAATATATCGCGCTATAGTGATTATATTGCACAGTAGATAGGCCCACGTGTATAGTTAATAGTCATTAGGGTGGCAAAACAACATACAGTATAAACAAGTTTTTATAATGCAACACATTTTATTGTGTGTATATTGTATGCTCTGCTGAGAACAATACAATTGTCATGGAAACACAAACAGTTAAGCAGTATCTACTGTTGTAATCCCAACTTCCACTTGCCTGCAGAGGGCAGTAAAAACATTATGGATGTTTTTACAGGTCACAGAGAAGGAAAGAAAGAAGAACGAGAGACAGGAGGGAAAACAGAGCGTCACACTTAACAGCTCTACAATGAGACAACAGTAAAAAAGACTAGATGTTTTATGTTATTGTGAGAAGTGTTGAAAATGTTTGGATCATTGTGGAACCCTGGTGGGACAGGCTACACTGCGGTGGACTTTAATAGTCAAGGTAATTAATGGGGAAGCACTGCATTAATCAGAGAGACGAGCCCTGTGACTCCACTGTCCTGGAGCAGCTGATCCAATAATGAGCTGTCCTTCCAAACTAATCTGCAGGGAAAAACCCTAATAATTATTTTCCCCTGGAAAAACAATACAGTCACTTTGCCCAAATGTGTGGCTGTGTCGGTCTGATTTGTTATGCACACGCACACACACACACACACACACACACACACACACACACACACACACACACACACACACACACAGACGGTTGTTAAAATGTTTGAGCTGTGAAGAGATGTGGTTTTTCCAGCAGCCAGTAATTTAAAGTTTCCACTTTAAAGTTTAGTGATGCATCATGTTTTTCTTTTCATGTCTAGAAACAGGAGGGGGGTGATTCAAATCTAAATGTGACCGATTAAACAGCACTCGAGAGTAAATACAAAATAAATAAGAACCACATCTGTGACGGCTTAAGAGCACAGGCTTCAAAGTGCACGCCCATACAGTATATGGTCAATATTTTCTGGAATACATTTATGGCTCGAGATTAATGATGCAGCATATAGGTTTTTCAGCTCATGTATTAAGAGATGTTTGACTTAGATCAGCTACAGATATTGGTTTTGTAAAAAATATATGAGTGTATGTTATTCTGTGGGCTGGTTGGTACATTCATGGATATGCAATAAACCCTGTTCTTTAACAAAAAGGCCACGGCCAATGTAGCTACTGTATCTCCACCTAACGTCCTAATTAATCTACATGAATCCAAGGCCTGACTCAGATTCCACTCAGGCTATTCAGGGAGCACTTCAGTAAAGAGCTGTGTATTTGTTTATTTGTACAATGCAAGTGCACCCGGCCAATGACATTTTCCTTTAGATTCCCCATTCAGTGGCTTTAAAGTAAAACCAAAAAAATAAAATGTTATTTCACAGTGTGTGGGTTTGAGTATTCCGGCCTTCTCCTTCCACATCTCTGCCGAGGCTACGTGATGGTTACACCGAGTGACATTTCAACTCAAGATGCCTTTTGCACATTGTCGTACACCCATTTCCCTGTAATGCAGCCTGACATATTTGGTGTCTCTGGAAATGTTTGTGTCGTGGCTAGAATTTAAAATACACTTCTGCTGGTTTGAACAGTGCCTGTCCTCGCAACATGCATTTTAATGATAACCAGCCCCCCCCCCCCCCCCCCCTCTCCCTGGTGGGCCTGACAGGGGTTTAAGAGGTTAAACCCGAGGAAAGCGAAAGTCCACCGGCGACAGAATTCACATGCAAACTTACAACTCCTATTCATTTGGACAAGGACGCATGTAGTTAGGTTTTCAAAGGCGTGTGGGAAGGTGAGCGTGAACATTTGCAAGCAGGGAGGCGAGGGGGGGGGGGGGGGGGGGGGGGGTTGTTGAAAGGAGAGCTCGAGTTGTCGATGCAAATTTAGGCAGAAGTGAAAGAGCCGTTGACTAATGAACTGCCAGGTGTCTTGTGGATTGACGTCCGTTCATAAAACATCCAGCTGGAGCTTCCACCTGGTTCAACCCAAAGTCTATGATTTTACCTTGGAAAAAAAAACATCACAAAAGGCTAAATAATTCTAGCTGCCTTCTGTTTTACGAACGAATGCAATTTCTTATTAAGGACAGAGATAAATTAAGGCAATATCTAGTGAAGGATGGAGAGGATGGAGAGTTCAATTCAAATCTAATTTACAGAAGGTGAATTTGTCCTCTCTTTGCATTCCTCTGGGACATCGTACATTCAGAGTGAGGCTACGTCAAGTGTTGTGGGCCGTCACAAGTTAACATATGGACCAAGACCTGGCTCGTGCTGACCAAGTGGTCCTGGTGGCAGATCTGTGCACCTGGGTATCCATGCACCTCTCAGTACACACAGTGCTCGTGCCTGAAATCCCCAAAATAGCGGTGCTGTCTGCTTTTTGCACCTCTTCAACTAGATGAGAATAAACAAATCCCTTTGGAACCAGTTTCTCTGTGTTTGGCCCATCATGGACATATTGGCAGCATCCGCATTGTTTCTAAATATCAGGTGGCACTCATCCTGGTGTTGGAATCAGTTCTAGTCGTCAGGCAGAAGAGAAGCTTGCAGTGAAATACTGAGGAGTTTTCACACCTACATTTTTTGTTCTGAACCTTCAGACTTCTCAATTTAGTCCGGACCAAAATAACAGGTGTGACAGATGCCTCAGTGCACAGAATGTACCGAGAGAAAAAGTATAGTTTTATCAACAGCTAGCGGATAAAAAAAACTGACAGCATGGCAACAATAGACACACATCCCTCGACAAACCAATCAATGTCATGAACAGGTGGACACACAGCCCACGTAGGTGATGATGTACATGTCACATGTGTGTTCTCCCTTGATTGAAACGTGAGTTTGGACATCGGTTTGGACCACGGTCTAGACTCTCAGGTGTGAAAACAGCCTAAAAGTCTTTAAATGATGCACTAAATGCAAAAGCAGATTTATATCAGTGTACACAGACACGTCTCCTGGTATCTACAGTCACTCTCTCCCTCCGTTTTATCTGCTCCGGCAGTAAATGCAAACAATAAAGGTGAGATGATGCTGAGACTATAGAGCTAGAGTGAGCCGAGGTGAGGGCAGCAGCTGGGTAAATACCATGCATAATATACACCTCATAAATATAGTTATAATAATATTATTTTGGATATATTCACATCCAAAGTCAATGTCCTTGCCAATAATTAAAATTACCTATAAAATGTATTTTGTTTAGGACACTTAAATCCGTCATAAAACGATGTAACACACAGCGGGTCTAATAACACGATTTGCAGTTTACAGCCCCAGAGGCAACCGAGGGGTCACAAATAATGGCCCGGTGATGGCTCCGCAGCCGATGCAAAACAAACACATACTGCATATTAGGAGCATAATACAAACAAGGGCTGCCAGCAGAATAAAAAATACGTGACACATGGCTGCGCTGTGCAGCAGCCGAGATCAACAATACCCATCCGCCGAGACAAACTCAAAAGCATTTAAAATGGCAGCAACACAACACATGCAAATGAAAAACAAGAATTTAGTCCCAGCTTTTCCTGTAAAGACGTAGCGGCCCGGAGAATCTCATTCATCCAAGCACACAATAAGCACACAATGCAACATTGTGAGAGTGACCCACTGAGTAGTGGGTCTAATAAAAGGCTCTGCAGGTTTCAGCTCATCAGCCACATGCGAGGTCACTGTGACGGCCGCTTCAACACAAACTGAAATGCATGCTACACAATTCGTATTTGATGGTTTGAATGAGAGTGATCATGCAAAAACAAATTCAGTGTGTTACACAAGTGATGCATGGAGATGTTTTCGTCTATTTCAAATAGGGCAGGGGAATAATAGAACATTAAATATCACAACATGTCAATATCAATCCATATAATGCTCAGGTGTTGTGTAAACACAGTGAGGAGGTGTCACACATCGTTGATCAACCGCAGATCCATAAAATACTTTGTAGTTAATCAAGTGTGAGATAAAAACCACAACCTCCACTCTGCAGCTAAAATCTGTCTTTAAGCTTAAAATATGAAAAATGTGACATTTAACACTGATTTCATTTTTGTGCCTCATCACCCGGCCTAACTTTAAAAGCTGAAAGCATCCTCTCCTGTCAGGACTGTTGACTCTACTGTACCTTGACACTGGGATGTTGCTTCACTGGTCTCATCATGTTCAATCATCCTCGTTTCTTTCTCTAATACACAATCTATAACCTCCCGGTTGCCTCTGAGAATCTATATTTATCCATTCTGCGCTGATTCAGTCGCTTTGCCACCAGCGGATATTGAAAATAACAAAAGATGAGGACAAGTGAACTCCTCCACCCTCCAACACTGATGTCACATCCCAGGTGACTCCACTAAAGCCGGTGTCAACCATGTCACGACCAAGATGGCACCGGAGTGAAACTACAATCGAAGAAAAATAATAAAGCACGTCCGGCTTTTCCCACTGCAACGACCTCAAACCACTATAAAAAGCCAACAGGCGAGTTGGGGGTTGATGCTGAAGTCACAGAGACCCGCTGATCAGCTGCAAAGCACAATGCAAATATCCATCTGGTGAGTTGTGGGCCACATGGTCTCATCCGCCCGACACCTCCACAGGAGCAGGTGAGCTCACAGATGGCCCCGGCTCCAGACATCACAATTTCACAATATCTAATATATGCAACAGGGCAAATAGGCTGCGGCTCCATTAAACCAGCCATGTGTATTATACAGCATGTCCCAGTACACAACCAGCAGCTTTAACAGTGGTCAGACACAGACTTCCATTTACTGTCTAATGCTCCTCCCAGTAAAGTCCTTGGTGACGCTGCGGACTCCAGTTTAACAGCTTCATGTTCCTCTCAGGCCATTTTCCTCCTTTAACTATATATAATTTATCTATGCTGATCAGGATCCATTAAAGCAGAAGTTACAGACACTTCCTGTTGGGGAAGTCAAGGACCAAGTTCTTCCTCTCTTGTTCGCTTTTAGGGTGCGTGCAACAAAGATTTGAAGTTTGTTGGTTTATTGGTTTGTTTACTTAGCTGAGGAAATTGTGTTTCGCATCAGTGTGTTTGTTCGGTTGGTTTTTTAGCAGGATTGCATAATAATTACAGATCTGATATTCTCAAAACCTGTTGGAACGATGGGAAAAAATATAAAAATCTGTTGTAGATTGTCGAAATGTGTCTGTCTGGGATAATCTGGGATATTTATTGGACTGATATCTATGATGGTTTGTGTAATTCGATCCAGAATACATTTCTATGAAACTTGGGGCCTGGGCCAAGAGGGAAC